>NC_055705.1:22627002-22682002 GCF_017639745.1 Melanotaenia boesemani
AGAAGAAGAAGAAGAAGAAGAAGAAGAAGAAGAAGAAGAAGAAGAAGAAGAAGAAGAAGAAGAAGAAGAAGAAGAAGAAGAAGAAGAAGAAGAAGAAGAAGAAGAAGAAGGGTTTACTGAATGCATCAAAGGGAGAAAAGAAAGAGAAATGGAGAAACAGGTAGCTGGGATGAAAGAAGGCAGATATCTTGTTTTTCTTATTACATCTTCCTCACGTATGTGGTGTTGTGAGTATAGTAAGTTACATAGTTAGAAGTTATATGTTTATAGTTAGTTAGTTTAAGAACCACTGGTTTCTAACTGAAATGTTTTTTATTTGTAGTAAGGAGGAGGAGGAGGAGGAGGAGAACAAGAAGAAGGAGGAGGAGGAGGAAGAGAAGAAGAAAAAGGAGGAGGAGGAGGAGAAGAAGAAAAAGGAGGAGGAGGAGGAGAAGAACAAGAAGAAGGAGGAGAAGAACAAGAAGAAGAAGGAGGAGGAGGAGAAGAACAAGAAGAAGGAGGAGGAGGAGAAGAACAAGAAGAAGAAGGAGGAGGAGGAGAAGAACAAGAAGAAGGAAGGAGGAGGAGGAGGAGAAGAAGAAGAACAACAAGAAGAAGGAGGAGGAGGAGAAGAAGAAGAAGGAAGAAGAGGAGGAAGAGAAGAACAAGAAGAAGGAGGAGGAGGAGGAGAAGAAGAACAAGAAGAAGAAGGAGGAGGAGGAGGAGGAGGAGGAGGAGGAGAAGAAGAAGAAGAAGAAGGAGGAGAAGAACAAGAAGAAGAAGGAGGAGGAGAAGAACAAGAAGAAGAAGGAGGAGGAGGAGGAGGAGGAGGAGAAGAACAAGAAGGAGGAGGAGGAGGAGAAGGAGAAGAACAAGAAGAAGAAGGAGGAGGAGGAGAACAAGAAGAAGGAGGAGGAGGAGGAGGAGAACAAGAAGAAGGAGGAGGAGGAGGAGGAGAACAAGAAGAAGGAGGAGGAGGAGGAGGAGGAGGAGGAGAACAAGAAGAAGGAGGAGGAGGAGGAGGAGGAGAACAAGAAGAAGGAGGAGGAGGAGGAAGAGAAGAAGGAGGAGGAGGAGGAGGAGATGAACAAGAAGAAGAAGGAGGAGGAGGGGAAGAACAAGAAGAAGAAGGAGGAGGAGGAGAAGAACAAGAAGAAGGAAGGAGGAGGAGGAGGAGGAGGAGGAGGAGGAGGAGGAGGAGGAGAAGAAGAAGAAGGAGGAGGAGGAGGAGAAGAAGAACAAGAAGAAGAAGGAGGAGGAGGAGGAGGAGGAGAAGAACAAGAAGAAGAAGGAGGAGGAGGAGAACAAGAAGAAGAAGGAGGAGGAGAAGAACAAGAAGAAGAAGGAGGAGGAGGAGAACAAGAAGAAGGAGGAGGAGGAGGAGGAGGAGGAGAACAAGAAGAAGGAAGAGGAGGAGGAAGAGAAGAACAAGAAGAAGGAGGAGGAGAAGAAGAACAAGAAGAAGAAGGAGGAGGAGGAGAAGAAGAACAAGAAGAAGAAGGAGGAGGAGGAGGAGGAGGAGGAGGAGGAGAAGAACAAGAAGAAGAAGGAGGAGGAGGAGAACAAGAAGAAGAAGGAGGAGGAGAAGAACAAGAAGAAGAAGGAGGAGGAGGAGGAGAAGGAGAAGAACAAGAAGAAGAAGGAGGAGGAGGAGAACAAGAAGAAGGAGGAGGAGGAGGAGGAGAACAAGAAGAAGGAGGAGGAGGAGGAGAACAAGAAGAAGGAGGAGGAGGAGGAGAAGAACAAGAAGAAGGAGGAGGAGGAGGAGAAGAACAAGAAGAAGGAGGAGGAGGAGGAGAAGAACAAGAAGAAGAAGGAGGAGGAGGAGAAGAACAAGAAGAAGAAGGAGGAGGAGGAGAAGAACAAGAAGAAGAAGGAGGAGGAGGAGAAGAACAAGAAGAAGGAAGGAGGAGGAGGAGGAGAAGAAGAAGAACAACAAGAAGAAGGAGGAGGAGAAGAAGAACAAGAAGAAGAAGGAGGAGGAGGAGAAGAAGAAGAAGAAGAAGGAGGAGGAGGAGGAGGAGAAGAAGGAGGAGGAGGAGGAGGAGGAGGAGGAGGAGGAGGAGAACAAGAAGAAGGAAGAGGAGGAGGAAGAGAAGAACAAGAAGAAGGAGGAGAAGGAGGAGAAGAAGAACAAGAAGAAGAAGGAGGAGGAGGAGAAGAACAAGAAGAAGAAGGAGGAGGAGGAGGAGGAGAAGAAGAAGAAGGAGGAGGAGGAGGAGAAGAAGAAGGAGGAGGAGAAGAACAAGAAGAAGAAGGAGAAGGAGAAGAACAAGAAGGAGGAGGAGGAGAAGAACAAGAAGAAGGCGGAGGAGGAGGAGGAGAAGAAGAAGAAGAAGAAGAAGAAGAAGAAGAAGAAGAAGAAGAAGAAGAAGAAGAAGAAGAAGAAGAAGAAGAAGAAGAAGAAGAAGAAGAAGAAGAAGAAGAAGAAGAAGAAGAAGAAGAAGAAGAAGAAGAAGAAGAAGAAGAAGAAGAAGAAGAAGAAGAAGAAGAAGAAGAAGAAGAAGAAGAAGAAGAAGAAGAAGGGTTTACTGAATGCATCAAAGGGAGAAAAGAAAGAGAAATGGAGAAACAGGTAGCTGGGATGAAAGAAGGCAGATATCTTGTTTTTCTTATTACATCTTCCTCACGTATGTGGTGTTGTGAGTATAGTAAGTTACATAGTTAGAAGTTATATGTTTATAGTTAGTTAGTTTAAGAACCACTGGTTTCTAACTGAAATGTTTTTTATTTGTAGTGCAGACAGTTTTTTGCAGTGGGTACAATCTGATATGGATCGAGTGGAACTTGAACTTAAGTTAAACGATTTGTCTGTTAAATGAACACCAGCTACTGTGGTACATAGTTTTTTATTGCATTGCATTTGTATTTAATATTTGTATTTTATATTTTTTTAATCTGCTTTTCTTTCTCTGTTTTTCTTTAGTAACACACACATTCCTCATTATGGGATTAATAGTTTGATCTTAAATTATGCCTTGATACAAACTGAAATAGCTTCTCATCAAGTTGTTGGTAAGTCACTGGTACCTTAATTTTTTAACACAAAATATTCTAACAGTATGCAACATAAAATATGTTCATTTATAAACTGTTTCTGGGATTTTCTCTTCATGTAATTTTAGGCCGTATCTGACTGCATGTTCATGGTTTTATCTTCAGGAGGAAAACTGTCTCATGGGTTTGCATCCTGCCTGACAGACTAACCTGCCTTCACATACTTTCACATCTGCACTCCTTGCGTTGGCGCTGACATCTTGACTATTGTTTTGGAGGTTCTTCTCAACTCTGCGGATATCTCCATCACCAGCTGATCTACTCAGTAGTCAACAGCCATCTTGTGTTGTACTCTATGCATACATTTCCTGTGCTGTGTTTTCTAATGACAGTTTTTTTTTCTATTGGTGTGGATGAGCCTTTTTTCTGTCACAGTCAGTTTTTCATGCTGATGTTTCCCCTCTGGCAACATCTGTTAGGAGTCTTATTCTGCATACCTGAGCGTGGGAGCGAACAACAACACAGATAATTGGGGAAAATAGTCAAACCCTGGAACATGTTAAGAAGTGTCAGCTGATAGCCCTTTATTTCACTCTCCTCTATTTTTTAATTCAAATACAAACTTAGCAAAGTTATTGTAAAAAAAATCTATTCAAACTCTAAAGGATTTTTTTTAGGTTTGTTTCATGTGGTGGCTTCATAGGGAAGTTTCAAATAGAGATCGAGTGCAGCTAAAGTTCACATTTGTTGAACATTTGTTGTTTATTAACTACACTATAGTAGAAACGTGACAAAAGCAACACTGAAAACATGTTTGTTAAACAGTGGCTTTAAAATTTTGTAATATTTGATATTCGTGGATTTTTAAGGGGTTAAGTGAAGAGTCTACTGGCTGGAAAACGATAGAGCCTCAGACAGCTTTGTTTTTTTTTCATTATTACTTGGTCGGTGTTAACATTCATTAATGTGTCCTATAATAAGCAAACTTAGTTATTTCAGAGGTTTAAGTGATTAAACTCCTACGTTGCTGCCCTGGAAAATTCTCATTGGCTAGGAAGGCTGTGCCATTTCACCAACGGTAAGCAGACTTCGGAGCATGCAGACAGTGGAGGACACTCCATAGACTATGTAGAAAAATAATGCTCCTCTATGGCTGGAATAAAGCCAAGAAGACGTTTCTGATGCACGGTGGCGCCACAAAGCAGCTGAGCTGGAGTTGGTTTAGTGAGGATAGCAGGTAAATAGTAGCAGGAATAACTGGAAATGAGGAAAAAGTGGAAACATGGAAATACTTTCTGTTGTGTGTTTGTTTCAATAACAATATTTTTTCTCCTGAAAGCCAAGACTTGAGAGAACGATGAGATGAGAAAAGGTTTGGTCACTGTTGGTCTGTGTGTTATTTCTACAAAGTTCTGTTAGTAATAAATTCTGCTTTCTTCTTCTGGTCGACCTTTATGCTGCTACATCTATTCATACATTCATTTTACATCATTTTACCTCCCAGTCTGACAGCTGCTACACACTGGTTTATACTGGGATTAAAAGCTTCAGCTTCTACAGACTGGTTTATACTGGGATTAAAAGCTTCAGCTGTTACAGACTGGTTTATACTGGGATTAAAAGCTTCAGCTTCTACAGACTGGTTTATACTGGGATTAAAAGCTTCAGCTTCTACAGACTGGTTTATACTGTGATTAAAAGCTTCAGCTTCTACAGACTGGTTTATACTGGGATTAAAAGCTTCAGCTTCTACAGACTGGTTTATACTGGGATTAAAAGCTTCAGCTGTTACAGACTGGTTTATACTGGGATTAAAAGCTTCAGCTTCTACAGACTGGTTTATACTGGGATTAAAAGCTTCAGCTTCTACAGACTGGTTTATACTGGGATTAAAAGCTTCAGCTTCTACAGACTGGTTTATTCTGGGATTAAAAGCTTCAGCTTCTACAGACTGGTTTATACTGGGATTAAAAGCTTCAGCTTCTACAGACTGGTTTATACTGGGATTAAAAGCTTCAGCTTCTACAGACTGGTTTATACTGGGATTAAAAGCTTCAGCTTCTACAGACTGGTTTATTCTGGGATTAAAAGCTTCAGCTTCTACAGACTGGTTTATACTGGGATTAAAAGCTTCAGTTTCTACAGACTGGTTTATACTGGGATTAAAAGCTTCAGCTTCTACAGACTGGTTTATACTGGGATTAAAAGCTTCAGCTTCTACAGACTGGTTTATACTGGGATTAAAAGCTTCAGCTTCTACAGACTGGTTTATACTGTGATTAAAAGCTTCAGCTTCTACAGACTGGTTTATACTGGGATTAAAAGCTTCAGCTGTTACAGACTGGTTTATACTGGGATTAAAAGCTCCAGCTTCTACAGACTGGTTTATACTGGGATTAAAAGCTTCAGCTTCTACAGACTGGTTTATACTGGGATTAAAAGCTTCAGCTTCTACAGACTGGTTTATACTGGGATTAAAAGCTTCAGCTTCTACAGACTGGTTTATACTGGGATTAAAAGCTTCAGCTTCTACAGACTGGTTTATACTGGAATTAAAAGCTCCAGCTTCTACAGACTGGTTTATACTGGGATTAAAAGCTCCAGCTTCTACAGACTGGTTTATACTGGGATTAAAGCTCCAGCTTCTACAGACTGGTTTATACTGGGATTAAAAGCTCCAGCTTCTACAGACTGGTTTATACTGGGATTAAAGCTCCAGCTTCTACAGACTGGTTTATACTGGGATTAAAGCTCCAGCTTCTACAGACTGGTTTATACTGGGATTAAAAGCTTCAGCTTCTACAGACTGGTTTATACTGGGATTAAAAGCTTTAGTTTCTACAGACTGGTTTATACTGGGATTAAAAGCTTCAGCTTCTACAGACTGGTTTATACTGGGATTAAAAGCTTCAGCTTCTACAGATTGGTTTATACTGGGATTAAAAGCTTCAGCTGTTACAGACTGGTTTATACTGGGATTAAAAGCTTCAGCTGTTACAGACTGGTTTATACTGGGATCAAAAGCTTCAGCTTCTACAGACTGGTTTATACTGGGATCAAAAGCTTCAGCTTCTACAGACTGGTTTATACTGGGATCAAAAGCTTCAGCTTCTACAGACTGGTTTATACTGGGATTAAAAGCTTCAGCTGTTACAGACTGGTTTATACTGGGATTAAAAGCTCCAGCTTCTACAGACTGGTTTATACTGGGATTAAAAGCTTCAGCTTCTACAGACTGGTTTATACTGGGATTAAAAGCTTCAGCTTCTACAGACTGGTTTATACTGGGATTAAAAGCTTCAGCTTCTACAGACTGGTTTATACTGGGATTAAAAGCTTCAGCTTCTTTAGACTGGTTTATACTGGGATCAAAAGCTCCAGCTTCTACAGACTGGTTTATACTGGGATTAAAGCTCCAGCTGCTACAGACTGGTTTATACTGGGATTAAAGCTCCAGCTGCTACAGACTGGTTTATACTGGGATTAAAGCTCCAGCTGCTACAGACTGGTTTATACTGGGATTAAAGCTCCAGCTTCTACAGACTGGTTTATACTGGGATTAAAAGCTCCAGCTTCTACAGACTGGTTTATACTGGGATTAAAAGCTTCAGCTGCTACAGACTGGTTTATACTGGGATTAAAAGCTTCAGCTGCTACAGACTGGTTTATACTGGGATTAAAGCTCCAGCTTCTACAGACTGGTTTATACTGGGATTAAAAGCTCCAGCTTCTACAGACTGGTTTATACTGGGATTAAAAGCTCCAGATGCTAAAGACTGGTTTATACTGGGATTAAAAGCTTCAGCTGCTACAGACTGGTTTATACTGGGATTAAAAGCTCCAGCTGCTACAGACTGGTTTATACTGGGATTAAAAGCTCTAGCTTCTACAGACTGGTTTATACTGGGATTAAAAGCTCTAGCTTCTACAGACTGGTTTATACTGGGATTAAAAGCTCTAGCTGCTACAGACTGGTTTATACTGGGATTAAAAGCTCTAGCTTCTACAGACTGGTTTATACTGGGATTAAAAGCTCCAGCTTCAAAGAAAAACAGGCAAACCAAAGGTAAGCAGACACCTCTTCAGTTTTAGTTGCTACAATCTTAATAGTCTTGAGGTGCTACCGAGATATCTATATCTCTAGGATTTTTTTCCCTTAAATCAGCCATTTTGTTTCATACTACAGATTCCACATAAAAGATGGACAAAGTCCCATCACCCACTGGTTTGTACAGTTTGTTCAGCTCTTGCCATTTTGTGCTTTTTTCGTTTTCTTTTTTTTTTTTTTTTTGTATTTTATTCTTACTTGGACTAGAGGTGGGGCTCAGCAATGGAAGTCGATTAAAGCCTGAATGAGAAATGCCCATGAGGGCGGCCATGGTCAGGAGAAGATCTCCTCATACATCAAACTGTCCTTTGGCAAGTTACTCAACTTCTAAATATGCTCATCAGTTTTTTTTTTATCATAAACAGAATGAAGAAAATAAAGTGCTGCATGTACAGAGTTATATATCACTGGTCCCATAGCTTAATTCTCTAACACAGGAATGTCGAACATACGGCCCGGGGACCAAAAATCGGCCTGCCAGAGGGTCTGATCTGGTCCCCAGGATGAGACTGGTAAATATGAAAATGATATGGAAGATATTAACTCAAATTTTTTTTAATACAGTTTTAAAATTATAACTGTAATTCCTAATGTGTCCACTTAAGGTTTCATGTTTTCAGTTTAAATGTTTAAAGTTTAATTTCAGATTTTAGTTTAAATTTCAAATACTTATTTCAGGAGACACATAGGACTTACCTTTTTGCCCATCACACCTTCAGGTCCCATATCGCCAGGTGGACCAGCCAAACCCTGAAATGTGAATAAGCATGAATATTAAAGATCAGTTGTGACGGGCGGATCATCCAGTTATTGATATTTGATGCCAACCGTATCAGATTGATACCAAATCTTGCAGCATCACACACCCCTAAAGATCAGGTATTTAAGGCAGTAGTTGTTTGTGTTCCTCTGTCTAATACTGCTGAGATAACTTTGGTCACAATAGAGATGCGTGAAATAAAACATCTTTACATTAATAATCTGGATTAACAACAAGTTGGAAAAGGTCCATAGAAGGTTAGCTGGTTGTTTTGGGTGCAGTATGTGGATCTTGATGTGGTAGGGGGATCAGTTCTAGTCTATGGTCCAGTGGTGGAAGGCTGGATCCTTGTATCCAATACTGGGCCTTCGGTCTGTCTCAGCCTGGTCTGTGTCTTTCCTCTTTACTAAAAAAACAAAACAAAAAAACCAAACTTAAATGTCTCCCTTTCTCTTCATTCTTATATCTTCCTCTACAAAATCAGACTGGTTCCAGGATCGATTTTCAGGCTATGTAGCGTCAGGCTAACATGGTGTTAATAGTTGTCATACTTGTACAGGGAGTTTCCACATATAAAAGGGATGATTAATTAGGAAACTACTTTAAATTTTACTTAGAGATTCTGGTGATCCATGCAAGTCTGAAAAGATGTTTGTGTCAGTCACCTGAGGTGGGGTGTCCATTCAGGCAAACAAACAGTTCTTATATTTTTCTATTTAAGAAATTTATGAGCAAAGGCTCCTGGATACTCATTAATCACTGGGACTGTATTTTGTGGTAGATTTGGTTGGATACTACTATTTTTTTAAGACTCTTACAATCTTGTCAGTGTAACAGCGTGGCCTACAAACAGCAGAAGTCTTATCTACAGTTACTCAGGAGCTAAAGCTAACTAGCTGCAAGATGCCTCCTTTCTTTACAGATGACTATTACAAACTTCTACAGAAGATCAACATGCTGGAAACAAAGATTCAACAGCTCGAGGTGAATGTGGAAGTAAATGGATTGTGTGGAAACGATACAACTTTGCCTTTAATAAAAAACAGCGGACAAGATTGTGCTAACACACATCTAATTAGCACAAACTTAGCTGGAAAGGAAAAGGAGAACAGTGTACAAGCTAATAACTGTTTCACTGATAATCCTCCCTGGAATGCTCTTGGTACAAAACCAAAGAGTAAATCATCTTACAGGGAAATGGGAGGACAAGTAACAGGCAGAGCCCAGTTTGCTAAGATTAGCAACGTGACCGGCCGGCCTGCTCTGCAATCCAGACCTGGTACCTCCTCAACCCCAACCCCTCTCCTTAGCAAGACACAGTCATGGCCAGTTGCCAAAAGGAAAACTAACAAATCCTCTCCTCTTACTAGATTTATAAAAGGCTTTTAATATGGTGAATCATGACATTTTGTTATCAAAAATGTTTTGTTATGGTTTAAAAAAAAACAGGTTTTACAATGAGTTGCTAATTACTTAAACAGAAGAGAGCAATTTGTTCTTCCATCACAGCTGTACTAAAAAGTGGTCTTCCACAAGGGTCCATTTTAGGACCCTTGTTGTTTTTAATATACGTTAATGATCTTGCTAATGCTTCAAGTATATTTTCAACTATTTTATTTGCTGATGATACTAACTTCTTTGTCTCTGACAAAAATTTTGATTCCCTTGTTGCCAAGGAAAATGCTGGGCTCATTCATTTTCCCCACTGGTTTAAGTTAAACAGGTTATCACTCAATGCCAAGAAATCTAATTTCATTATTTTTAGAAATAAGAACAAGAATTACAATGCAGAAAAAGCCTAAATCTATATCAATGATAATTCACTTTTACAAGTTTCATCAGCAAATGTTTTAGGTGTCTGTATTGATGAAAAGCTGTGCTTTAAGAATCATTGTGAACTTGTTTGTAAGAAGGTTTATAAATCATTGGGCATTATAAAAAGGGTTAAACAGTATTTAAAAAACAGCACACTCTTAACCATATATTAGTTTAATTTACCCTTGCTCTTCTTACTATAATATAATTTTGGCCAGCACTTACCCTTATTACTTACAAGCGTTCAGAAATCCTTTGTAAGAATTGCCACCAGTTCTTCTAATTTAGCCTCAACTAAACTATTATTTAAACAACTGCAACTTCTCCCAATTTCTGAGATCAACAAGTACCAAACAGGGGTTCTTATGTATAAAGTTGTTTGCCTTCCAACATCTCTTCCTCTTTCTTTTCAAAGTTACTTTCAGTCTAATTGTTGCTATCATGCACATTTTACAAGTAAGAATGACTTGCACATTCCTTCCTGTAGGACCACTGTTGCTAAATTCTCTGTGGAATGATATAAAGAATCTAACAGAATCATGTTCCTCTTTAAATATGTTTAGGACCAAGCTTAAAACATCTCCACAGATGTTCTAGTCACTTTTATATTATATGACTTGTAAGTATTTTTAATGCGGTTTACTGTAGTATTGGGGCGGCTGTAGCTCAGGAGGAAGAGCAGTCGTCTTTCAACCGGAAGGTAGGGGGATCGATTCCAGGCTTCCACTGACTACATGCCGAAGTGTCCTTGGGCAAGACACTTAACCCCAAGTTGCCTCCCGATGTGCCTATCGGGGTGTGAATGTGTGTGTGAATGGGTGAATGTGATAAGTAGTGTAAAGCGCTTTGAGTGGTCAAACTGACTGGAAAAGCGCTATATAAGTACAAGTCCATTTACCATTTATTGTGCGTACCTGTGTGTATGAGAAGAATATATACTCATGTGTCTGTATTATGTCTGTGTTAGAGTGGATGGGCTAGGGGTGGGGTGGGCAGGATTGTCAAATTTAGCGAAATTTGAGTAGGATGGATGGATAGATCTCACACAGTTTGAGATAAGGCGCTGGATGCTAATAAGTCGATGCTATAAATATGTGTTTAAATTACATTACGACCTCGCAAAAAGATTCTAAAAAACCTGTATTATAAGTACAGTTTCATACACTTCATCTGAGCTGAAAGTGCATTTACCCTCAAGTTTAGTCATACAAAAGATGCACTTGAGCAATGTGCAGTTAATATGCAATAAAACTGGATCTACTAACTTGTGGCATCACAATTGACTGTATGCTGACACAATTTCTGAGCAGTCAGTGGTGCCAAATTGATGGGTCATTTGCAGATTTCTGTGCTACGCATGCGCATTAACCAAGGGTAGATATTCTGACAAGGTATGCCAAACCGACAGAACACCTGTTGTTGCTCCTAATTATTGTTCACAGATTGTTCCTTTAGATTTCATAGAAAAACATGAACATGATATGAAAAATATGTTGAATATGTGTTGGATTTATTTCTGGTCTGACACAAATAAAAAGGGAGGTGAGACAATTTTGTTTGGTTACCTGAAGTAATGGATACAGAGTGGAGTAAAAGGTATGAGGTAGCAATGGAGTGAGTAAAAAACAAAAAACCAAAACCTGAATGGGGAAAAAAGATGCATTGTGGGCTCATTGCCTGTGGGACGGGCTGTAGGGGTCAGGTGCAGTGTGAGCTGGGCGGCAGCCGAGGGTGGAGGCCCTGGTGGTTTGATCCTCAGCTGCTCTGGTTTAGGTCTCAGGATTGGGTCCATGCTCTTAACGGATGATGTGGTTCTGTTTCGAAAGGATGGAGCGGGAGATCAACAGGCGGATCGGTGCGCCGTCTGCAGTGATGCGGACTCTGCATCGGTCTGTCGTGGTGAAGAAGGAGCTGAGCCAAAAGGCAAAGCTCTCGATTTACCAGTCGATCTACGTTCCTACCCTCACCTTTGGTCACGAGCTGTGGGTAGTGACCGAAAGAACAAGATCGCAAGTACAAGCGGCCGAAATGAGTTTTCTCCGCAGGGTGGCCGGGCTCTCCCTTAGAGATAGGGTGAGAAGCTCGGTGATCCGGGAGGGGCTCAGAGTAGAGCCGCTGCTCCTCCACATCGAGAGGAGCCAGATGAGGTGGCTCGGGCATCTGGTTAGGATGCCTTCTGGACGTCTTCCTGGTGAGGTGTTCCAGGCACGTCCCACCAGGACCAGGCCCCGGGGAGGACCCAGGACACACATAACCTAACCTTAACTATCAGTCTTGCTAAAAAAGCTGTTAACTCTTAGCTTAAATCATGTTTGTGTTTTATTGTGGACAACCTTTTCTTTATATATGATTTTATTGGAAAGGGAGGCAAAAAACCCAAAACTAAAAAGTTAAATCAGACCTGAAGTCCACGATTTCCTCTTGGACCAATGACACCTTCAGGACCCTGAAAAAACAAAAGATCCATGGTGATCATAAACTATATTTAGGTACTTAGTTTAGGGGTATTATAACATTTAGATCCAAACTTACCCTGTCTCCTTTAATTCCAGGTGTGCCACACTCTCCTGTCTCGCCCTGCAGGAGAATAATACACAGTTTAATAAAGTCTGAAGCAGAAGGTCATTTTGCCATTAATTTCATGGTATTTTACATAATTATAAAAGTTTGGGTTGAGTTCCTTCAGAGGAGAAGTAAGTGGAGATACCTGCAAAGAAGTGTGACATTAAACATGGCTAAACAAATAACAAAATGCCGTGATATTTCCAAAATCGCAAGCTCTTTATTGCATCTGAAGAACATAATTCTTTCGCTTCTCTCACTGATCATTTTCAGCAAATGTGGGAACCCCACACTGACACTACAGAGAGACTAGAGCAAAACCCATACTATACCTTTTCTCCTTTGTATCCTGGTTTTCCCTGTGTGTACAAAACAGTTTTGTTAAGTCAAGGAGGATAGAAGCTAAGAGCAAAAATGCTGCCACACAGATCACACAACAGAAAAGAATCTTCTTCATAAACAGCAATTAATGTTAAAAAAAAACAAAAACTTGACTTTTTCAGCCTAATTTGAGAGCTTACCTCTGCTCCTTCCCGACCTGGAAGGCCACTGAGCCCACTCTCACCCTGAAGATAGTTAGATTTAACCAATGAAAGCAGCACATCATGATTGCAAATGTACAAACAGATAATAGTTGGTTAATGAGTCGGCTCCACCTTCTGTCCTTTTGGGCCCGGACTTCCATCCTCTCCAGGACGACCTTTCTTCCCCTGCAAAAGACGGCCATAAAAAAAAAAGGCAATCACTCAGGACTAGGGCTGCACAATATACAGAAAAATTCACCTTTATCACAATATTAGCCTGCGTAGTACAACGATTGCCTAAACTTCGACAAAAATTAGTCGCTGTTTGCATATTTTAAGAAAGTGATGCACACAATGCATTCATGCTCTGTGTGTGAACTGTTAATCAAATGAACTCTTCTTGGATGCTCCATGTAGATGCTAACATCTGCAGCAATAGCACACAAGGACTGAACTGTTTGGTGGTGGAAGGTAACAATAGGAGCGACGAACTCATGGCTAAAGAGAACAGCACGTCGGTTATTTGGAACTATTTTGGTTACAAGAGAGATGACGCACAGCCAACACAGGAACTCTTCAAGACATGTGGAATACTTGTGCCAAACACCAGGGAAACATGTTTAGGTTTATTTCATTAAAGGACGAATTCATTAAACATATGAGGTACATGAGGTAAAAGTTCCAGAATGAGCCATCAGGCTATTTTTAACCTGTAGTCCGCCAGGCCTAGATCTTATTATCCAGAACAACACTGCTAATGTGGGTGCATTCACACCAGGATAGTCCGCTAGACTTGGTATGACTGGGAACTCAGTATCAAACGAATCAGACCTTTAAAATAACATCTTCCACTCTCCACCAGAGGCTGCGCTGCAACAAGAATTACTGAAGGAGGAGACGAGACAACCAACAAAGAAGAAAACTCGTTCATCTGATAGTTAATGTAGAACAACTTCGGTTTCTACCACATAACAGCAAAACATGGACCTGCATCAGATCCTAGTGGTCCTGGGTTGATCCGATTTCTGTCAGAACTTTTACAGAATTCTTCTACATCCGACCACGAGACATTTCTCCAAACAGAGCTGCCTGTGCTTACATTTCCTAAAGTGGGCCGAGACCTGTGTTTGGAACCGAGTCCACTTTGATTCAAATTAGAATTTGTTTGCGCATTCACGGTAATTAAACACGACTCAGTTTCTTCTTCTTTGTTCCTTTCTATGGCTGCGTGTAAGCTATACTGCACAACACTGCCCCCATGGGTTCTGATGGTACTGCTCACTAGTACAGATGGGGGGATACAGAAGACAGACAAAAGGCTTCATCCATGTGCACATATAATGTAGAGCTCAAATCTAGATGGAAAACAGCTTCCATTTTACATCCTGTGCATCAAGTCATTTTCAAAAACTTTGAATTAAAAGTTGTTTTTGTGTCAATTTATCTGAATGTAAATCAAAACAAGCAATGTTTTATTTTATTTTATTTATTTTTTTGTTTTTTAATCCTTCAGGCATTTCCTCTAGGTTGTCCTTTATTAGTCGCTTGAAGCTCTGCATTACCCAGTATAAGAGCTCCTCTGTTCAAGGGAAACATGGTTCAAAGCTGTTGAGTCTGAGGGAAGATGAGTCAGACATGCTGCATGTTGTCTGACTGCATGTGTTGCAGCTAACCCAGACAACAGTCTGGCTCTTCTTCCAGTTTATGAGCATCTGTGACGTGAACTGGGAATTTTCTCATGTTTTAAGCACCGCTTCCTTTGCGTGTCCTAATGACAAACAGCTTTTGTTCATTGCATTGACAGGGTGCAATTATTCTGTTTTCATCATGAGAAAATATATCATTGTCCAAGTCATTTTGCCTAATTGTGACGGAAGTTTCTGGTGTATGAAGGCATTCCTCTATCACAAAAATCATGAATTTTACATGGGTAGCACATGTCCTCGAACTGGATTCTTTTAACAGACGTGACTCGGCTGTTTTCCCTACTATTATATATATGTATATATATATATATATATATATATATATATATATATATATATATATATATATATATATATATATGTGTGTGTGTGTGTGTGTGTGTGTGTGTGTGTGTGTGTGTTTAGACCTGTTCTCAATAAACTGTATAAGGAATGTGAGGCATTCACTTTACTCTCACTGCTGCAGGGTAACAGGGGTTCTCAAAACCACACAAATTACTAAACTTCCCAGAGCCCTACAATTATGCAACCTGTTATCGTTAAAGGCTCCTTTGTCGGCATGTTTACAACAGAAAGTAAGCCAATGTGGAACCCTGAAGCATTCAAGAGAAAATTATAATGGGTTCATAGTCACATTCATTAATTGTTCTTTTAAAAAGATGCAGAGAAAAAGTGCAGCTGAAATTAACAGGAGCATAAAAAGAAGCTAATAGACCCTAGATTAAAATAATAAGCACAATAAAGACTTTCTATTAATAGCGGACTTGCTGGCTGGATATAATACTTACAGCAGGACCGCTGGGGCCTCGCTCACCCTTCTCACATGCGCACTTGCTCAAAGATAGAGGACACTTTAAAGACAAGAAAAGAAGAGTGAGACAAACTGGACAGAGACTCCAAGCCAAAAACAAATGGAAAAACCAGCCGTCTAAACTTACCCCTTCATCTGCCAGCAGAGTCTGTAGGACAAGAAACAACAACGTCAAGATGGTATCAGATACACGTCATGCAGCATTTTGCAGATGAAAACTAGATCAGAGGTACCTAGTTAAAAGGATATTCTAATTCTTTGTAGTGTGTTTTTGTGAAGTAGCAGCAACTTGCAGTAATTGTTGTAAAATATAGATGCTATATTCAACCGTCCCAGTCAGTACTTCGCAGAGCCATACTCTGAGGGAATGTCTCTATGAGCTTGACATGTCTAGACGATGGGATTTTTGCCCATTCTTTAAAGAAAATGCTTCCATGTGGTGGTTGATTAGGTCATTGTAAAATGTTTTAACATTTTAAGCCACTAGAATGTTTAGTTAGCAGGATGCTGAGGGTCATTACACCACGGGAAGGTGAACCTCCCCGTTAGGGATGGACGTATCAATACTCTGGTGCCAATACTGTGATGTCAACTCCAGAATTGATACATGCCTGTACAGGTCTTTGGGGGAAAATATTTCAAAGCAATAGCTTTTTTTCCTGGTCAGCTATATGGAGGGTATAGTTTATAGTGGTCCTAAGAACAGATATAGTCTCCACTGTGGAGCTTTCAGCTCCTTCAAGGTTTCCTTTTGTCCCCTTTGTTTCTTCTCTGATTAATGTCTTTTTTTAACCACATCCTTTATTTTTGTGGATGTTCCTGTCTGGGCAGGTTTGTTGTGGTGCCATTTTCTTTCCATGTTGCAACGTTGAATCTGACTGCTCCATGCGATTTTTCTAGTTAAAAAAATATCCTAATCACCAAACCCTGGCTTGTTCTTCTCTACAGCTTCCTCCCTGACCTGTTTGGAAAGCTCCTGGGGGGGAAGAATATTTTTAAAAGTTACTATATAAGCAGTTATTACACATCCAATCACACCTGGACTATTAACATGGGTCATGAAAAAGTTTATAATGTTCACATGCATCATGTTTAAATGGAATAAATAATTTTGAAATGCACAGAATTGTTCTGGAAACAGCAACAGAAGAAACAGTGATTTCAAAAACATTGGGTGTCCATATTTATTTTCAAATTACCGATTTCAAGTTTGTCCCACCTTCATTTTAAATTTTTTTTTAAATATCTTACACTAAATGTAATACTTTCTTTCCTCTTTTTTTCTGTTTTAAATAAACTGAGTAAAACAAATAGTGCAACATAAGCTGAGGTTCGCTATCACCACTAATTTCTTGAATTGATTCGATTAAATCTGATTCAATAGATTAATTTACATATATTTATGTAAAGTAAAATTTTCTTGAATATTAGGACTTTCTCAGATACCTATTTTTATAAAACACTGAGTCCATTTACATGACCGTCAAAATCAGATATCAGTGAGTAATTAGATTACTGTAAGTGTAAGATTACTAAGATTACTGATATAATGCATCTACATGCACTTGTGAAATATGATATTTTACAAATCACTGTCCACATTTCCCAGTTCATACACGTATGGTGACGTCACTTCTTCAAACATCTGAACATGGCGGAGCCTGAGGTCTTAGCATTAGCTGCTAATGTGAGAGCCTGCAGTCTTAAGTCAGATTTATACTCGCGCTGTGTCTGCGTGCGGACGGTTACGGCATAGCTGATGCTGGTGAGTTTGCTCTGTTTTAAAACAACAACAATGGCATCCAGCATGGTTCAGTGTATTTATTAGCTTGTGGAAGAAAATGAAGAAATAATTTGATCAGCCTCTCATCTCAATTAATCTGCTGGTTATTGTTTTAAAAATGGTGGTTAACCACACAAATTCAGCTAGAAGATCCGGATATCCAGCAACACATGACCCCAAACTGATCAGTCACAAGAGAGAACCTCCGCGTAACCGTCTGCGTAGCAGGGGTGCGCGTCAGGTCTGGATGAGGTGTGTGTCAAGCCTCTGCGGAGCAACGCTGAGCATACAGCAGTTACGCAGACACCGCGCGAGCATAAATTTTGCCTTTAGTGTAAGCTACTAATGTGAAAGCCTGTGGTCTTATGGTTCGCTGCTAATGTGGGAGCCTGCGTTCTTAGTGTTAGCTGCTAATGTGGGAGCGTGCAGTCTTAGTGTTAGCTGCTAATGTGGGAGCGTGCAGTCTTAGTGTTAGCTGCTAATGTGGGAGCGTGCAGTCTTAGTGTTAGCTGCTAATGTGGGAGCGTGCAGTCTTAGTGCTACCTGCTAATGTAAGAGCCTGCGGTCTTAGTGTTAGCTGCTAATGTGGGAGCGTGCAGTCTTAGTGCTACCTGCTAATGTAAGAGCCTGCGGTCTTAGTGTTAGCTGCTAATGTGGGAGCGTGCAGTCTTAGTGCTAGCTTCTAATGTGGGAGCGTGCAGTTTTAGTGTTATATGCTAATGTGGGAGCGTGCGGTCTTAGTGTTAGCTGCTAATGTGGGAGCGTGCAGTCTTAGTGCTACCTGCTAATGTAAGAGCCTGCGGTCTTAGTGTTAGCTGCTAATGTGGGAGCGTGCAGTCTTAGTGCTACCTGCTAATGTAAGAGCCTGCGGTCTTAGTGTTAGCTGCTAATGTGGGAGCGTGCAGTCTTAGTGTTAGCTGCTAATGTGGGAGCCTGCAGTCTTGGCGATAACAGCTAATGTGAGAGTCTGTAATCTTGACATTAGCTGCTAATGTGAGAGCGATAGACTGTATATATTAGATGGATGGAGCCTGCGTGATGTCACCCGTAGGTTTCTGAAGAGCTGAATTGAAGCTCATTGGGTGGTTCCCACCGTCGCCATCTTGGCAGCGTCACGCGTGTCGTCATTCCTGGAAAATCCAAATATGGGTAAAGAGGCTGAGCTGAGAGGGGGACTGTGAAGGTGTGGGTGGATGATTGACACCCATCAAATTCCAAGCTGGCTGTAGCTAAAAGCTAACCATGCTAACGGTAGCTAAACAACTAACGGAGGTAGGCGAGCTAAAGCAGGTTTTTAGCCGGCTAAAAACTGCGGTTGTGCTGCACTCTCCTTTCTGAACTGCAATTTTTTGCACTTTCGCATAGGCTTTACATTTTACCGCCTGATGCTGCTGCTTGGTGAAAGCCCACGATCTTAGCGTTAGCTGCTAATGTGAGAGGTAAAAAGCTGCTAAATAGTTTACAGGTGACTGTAATCCAATGGTGAATTAGAACATCTGAATGTGACAGTCTGGGAGAAAGAAGTTGATTCTGTGCATACAGGTGCCGTGTCACAGCTATGAATATAATCTACCAAAAGCTATTTATCCGCCTCTTATGTTTCTGACAGTTTTCCAGCCTTACATTTAGAATTTTTATCATCTGGTGTCCAGAAAAAGTTATTACAATGCTATTTTAAAAATCTGAATGTGGCATCATCTCACCTTGCACTTGAGTGTCACCAGCAGCAGCTACGCCAGTACGACCATACGCAGACGCAGTGCCAGTATAAATCCAGGTTTGCATTACGTTGACATAATCCCACACTGACATAACATATGTTTTGGTTTAAGGATGATTTTTACCCAAATATTCAGTTTGAGAACAGCCATTTCTTTGGCTCCCCAGTCTGAATTCCTCCTTGATTTTCTAAACTGAGACCACTCTGCTGCAAGCTGAAGTTCAGAAACTAAAAGCATGCCTTCAGTGAAGGAAAATAAAGTAATGGTTTATTCCTTTAAGGCTAGGGAAATATCATGGTTAGGCATTAAAATATAACAAACATTTTTATCGCTCCAAACATGGTAGTGTATCATGTTAACGGCTTGTTAGCCTTTATTTTATCTCTACATATATTAAAAACTGTCATACAGACCTCTGGAACAAGCTTTAAATAAAAACTATATATTTTTTAACTTTTATCTTGGACTAACTCTGATTTTTACTCCACTTCTCTTCAAAGCTCACTACATTTTCTGCATGGAGGTTCTACAGTTTGCAAATGCTAGAAGACTCAACGCAAACCACCTGAACTCATTAGTAAAATAATCCCACCGCACAACAAGGGTCTGCTTCTGTAGCTCAGAGGGGTGTAAAGACATTGCACATGGTCTGACTGGCCTTAAAGAAGAGCACGACGCTGCTGAATGCCGAGATGAAAGATAAAAGAAAACCTCTCAGCTGAGACAGAGACACATGCTTATGACATACAGATGCTGCCTATACAAGGAAATGAGATGAAAGTCTGACTTTAGCTGCTGTTGGGTTCTTGCATGCCAGCAGAATGTGGTCAGTCAGATGCAACGCTTTGGAAGCAAAGTTTCCCTTCATCATATTTAGATGCATACCACTTGTGTCAACAAAAAAGCTCAAGTTTGAAGTGGTGTTTGGAGAGTTTGTTGGATAATATTGCGTGTGTGCAGGTTTTTGCTGGATTCTGGCACTTTACTGAAATCGATTCTCTCACAAATATGCAGCACATGTGCCAGCCAGGAATCTAATGGTGACCCAAGACATTGTTGTGCAACACATTTTCTAACCACTACTGGAGTCTATACTTGGCAAAAAGCTGGGTTAATCAATACATAAGTGGTCTTTAAAATTCAATTTAATTTAAAATAAAATCTTTACTCGGTTAGATACATGCAGATGATTGTCATATATGCATTTTAAGACTAGCTGCTGAATAAGACTAACTATGTTGACAGGAAAGCTGTTACTATAGCAGCAGGTGTACATCAGGGACACGTGCTGCCACAATAGTGGGTGGTTTCAAGAACAGAAGCAGGGGAAGTAGTTGGCTGAATGGAGAAGCCAAACATGCTAACATTTAAAGATGTCTGTCTGCATAATGTCTTTTAGAAATTTCCATCTGCCATAAAGATCTGCCCTCTGGTGAAAAACAATTATCAAACACATGCAGATTCACAGCTGATGTAAGTGCTAAAGAAATGTTTCTCGTAGCCTCTGGGTGTTTATTACAAGCCTGAGCATGTACACCAAAACATGTTATCACTTCTGTTAAGTTACCTTATTTAAACTGTATTAAGAGGGATGTGTAGAATCTTGCCAGCTTTTGTAAGTCAGATTCCTGTTTTTTCTTCTCTTTTCTTCAAAGTTCACTGACAATGTAATTATGCCTAAGGCAAGTTCTCTATGTTGAGTTAAAAAAAGCTCCAAATCAACCTTTGACCTTCGTTTAAATGTTACATACAGTAAGTAGAAAAGAATCATGAGTTCAGCAAGTGCTTTCAGTGGTGAAACTTTGAGGATATTAAGCTGAATTAATGTTAATTTAGCTGTTTTCAGAAGGAACTTTTTATTTCTTATACACCTCTTTTTTGAACTACTTTTGGATTTTGAGCTCCCTTGAAATGAACTACAAGGGCTACAGACTGAAAACATGGGAAGATCTGAGGCAGGGAATTGTGTTTGAGTTTTATGTCGTATTTTTGTCATGCATGACATGAGAAAGCATAAAAACCTCATTCCATTTTCCATCTCAAAGCATTCAACTTCAAACTACATTAATTTTCTTTATATCAATGTTACTGTTCATGATGTAACATGCAAAGCAAACATTTTTCTTTTATTTCTTTTTTTTTTTACTCACAATCTCCTTGATAACTTTTTCCACTATGCCATCATCCTGCAGGTTGTGAAGATAGCGGGAAGCTGGGGAACTAGCAATTAGACGGAGCTGTTTAATATTGGTAGGCTCATTCGCCTCACGTGTGATTCCTATCGTGAAGAAACGGATTCCCTGGTTTTTTGCATCGGCCACAGCTGAAAATATGTCTGGGTTCCTTGGGTGCGAAATGCCATCAAAGAGCAGGATGGCCACTTTGATGCTGCTGGTATCTGACTCCTCCAAGTAGATTCGGGTCAAGTTGGTGATGGCATAGGTGGTATAGGTGCCGTGGCCAATGTAAACAATTGGAGCAATTCTGGCCTTGAAGTCTTCAATGCCCCTCCACTGTTTGAAGGTCTGCTCTATGATGACATGGCTGCTGTACTGCAGGAGGGCTGCTCGGGAGCTGAGGCCCCTGCCGGTCTGTAGCCGAAGGCCCTGGAGCCGGTCCATCACACTTGTGGCAAAGCGCTTCTCGTGGGCGTGGTTGTCCTTGGCGCTCTCTGAGCTGTCGATTAGAAAGGCCAACTCCAAACTGCAGTCCTCATCAATGAGAGCTGTGAAGAACACAGAATAGTCAGGAAATACCACTGTTTTTTCTTAACTAATTATGAAGCTACATCTAAAGCAAAGCAGGATTCTACCCTGTGCAACAAGTTTAGCACAAGTCTTTTTAATTTTTCCAAGACTTAAAAGTAAATAAAAACAACTTTCACTATAATACACACAGCTGAATTACACCATGCTAACAAAGGCTAATAATCACCCGACTTAGAATCATAGTTAGCCAACATATGATAAGTAATTCTTATTTTTCATCAACAAAGCAAATGTGCTGCAAGTATTATTCAAAATGACTATTTTATTCACCGTTTGATTAGCAGGAACAACGTAGATCATGTTTCTTTTTCAGAAACATCAACACTGAATGTTTTGGCTACATCACAAACCATTCTGTGTACTGATCATAATATATTTTTCCTGTAGTACAATTTCCAAACTAGCTGTTGAAATTCTCAGCAATATGTCCAATTTGCTTCCGTAAGTGTTCAAATTTAGGATACCACTTTCGCTGAGTTATGCTTGAAGCTCATTTTAGCAGTGACCTAGCTTGATGTATTCAGATGAGTAAACAGTTAGGCTTGGGTCTGTTAAGCTAGCAGCATCTGCTAGCTACCATGACATGTTGTGGTTTTCTAAGGGATTTTTGTCTTTAAAATAAACAATATCTGCACAGAAAATATTAAAGTATTTAATTTCATAACCAACTACATGAAGACCCAAGTGCTCACTAACAAATTGATTTAACAAATAGGGAAGGTTTTTTTATATATATAATTTGGTGGGGCCTTCAGAAGGAGGACAGTAGTGATTTATTGATAGTTTGTCTTTACAGGCTTTCACCTTTTTCAGAAAATTGTGCTAAGTTCAAGAACTGAAGACAGAATGGAAGTTTCTGCTCTTGCTCGTGTACCTTTGCCTGTGGAAGGAGGTCAGAGATGTAATATAGACTGAGGATAAATCACATTAATCTTCACAGAAATGTGTCACAGAGAGAATGTGCCTGGGGAAACAGGATTCTTAGCGAATATAACATTTAGCTAACAGAACACTGAACAGTCACACAGGAGATGGATAGCTCCGAGGCCTGGAAGATATGATCAGTCCAAGTGGATTTCATCCTCCGGCAATGTCACTGCCAGGTATCGTGTTCTATATTTTACCTGTAATAGTTTAAATTTCACACCTGCACATCACCTTCAACAAAGAGGAGCATCAGTAACATTTTGTGTCAAGAAAACCTACATTTGCCATTTTGCGGTATGGAATTTGTTGAATAAAGTTTGCTCTTTCTCCTGGTGGTTACGGTTTCATCTTCATAGTCTTCTTCATAATTTTGTGCCCAGAGACACTGAAATCTCCAAAACAGCAGGAGCCAATGCAGAGAAGAGACCATGACGCCCCCTAGAAGGCTAAAAAAAATAACAGAAGTGGATTTATAAAGGTAAAGTCCAAAACACATTTAGTAACAAGCTTTAAGAAGCATGCATGCAAGTGAAGTAGGAATCAAGGATGCATACCTCACAACGTTGCAGACTTAAATCTTTAACTTGCTCCACTATGAACACTGTTGCTTTCCTGGCGTTAACGGGTAAATTCAGAAAGATGATGCAAACAAATTAAAAAAGAGCTTCTTCATTCACAATAAGTTGGCTTCCATGTGCAGAGTATTAAGCTGAACGTCTTCTTGAGAGTCTGCAGGTCAAATAGACACCATATAGTCACACCATCAGTAACAGCAGCAGCATTGCCCAAAGTTCAGTCTTCACTCTGGCTCTCATGGGACTCCCTTCAACTTCAAGTCATTGTACGCTTGCAGCAAATGAAAGGAAGTCCAGCCCTTTTTTAAACTCACTCACTCCCTCACTCTCTTTTGTATAGGCTGTGGGTGTGGAGCTATGGAGGCAGAAATAATCTAGAAATCCCTCCTCATCACAGAGCAATGAGTGTCCTTTCCATTTTGTGCAGGGTGCCTTTTTATTTTTAGTTTTTTAAATGTGTGTATATATATATATATATATATATATATATATATATATATATATATATATATATATATATATATATATATATATATATATATATATATATATATATATATATATATATATATATATAAAAATATATAAAATACAGTTTTTAAAGGATGATTTCCAAAAATAGACAAAAAGTTAAAGGAAAATTAAAAGAAAACACACATTATAGCCAGGTGTCCCTATGATGAGTTTATTACAAGTCCAAGCCTGGAAATGGTTAAAAAAAATAATAATAATAAAAATAAATAAATAAATAAAAAGAATCACATTCAACCTAAAGTTTCTTTGTATGGTTTTTTGCTGTTAAAAATACTCTTTAAGAGACATGTCATCTAAGATGATCTCGTAAAAGAATATGCATCAAAATACCATCCAGCTACATATAAAGTTACTACAAAGGATCACCAGCTGATTTAGAGACAGTATATAAATATAAATAATCATAATTTCAAATGAATCCCTTCTCAGTTAAAGGTCCAGTGTGGAAGAATTACTGACATCTAGTGGTAAAGATGGGTATTGCAAGTTGTGAATGTATGGTGGCCGTCAGTAGTCAAAGATATTATGTGTGAGTGGATCCAGCAGCCCCAGGTGTAGCGAGGACTGCACTGCAGGCATGTGTACAGTCTTCTTCTGTGGTGCTTTTAAGGTGTTGCGTATCCAAACAGAGCTCTAGCTCCTATTAAACAAAGCCTCTACTGCAGTTTTAAAGCTTCACACAGTTATTTTTATTCATTTTAATAATGTGTATTTCTTTCTTTCTCTTTCCTTCCTTCTTTCCTTTCTCTTATCTGAAAACCCAGATCGTAGTTGAGATTAAAATTCGATGCATCGCCCAGCCCTAACCCCATGGTGAGCTGACAGAAATACTTAATTCTGAAAGAATAAAAACAGTTTTAGTGAAGTGATTAGATAACAATAGAAAATGTTTTTAATTCTACATTATCTTTTTTCTATATTTTTTCTTTTATGCTCTCCACCTTTTAAATCTTAAAGCAGAAAATATGTCATTTTGACTGCGACATATCCAGACAGACAGAGATGCTGCTTCCAGCTTCATCTTCTCTTTTCACATCCCAAATTTATCAGCTCTGAATTTTTCCCTTTTTAAGAAATGGAAGGGAGGTGTGATGGTTTGTTGAAGTGAAAACTGAGTCTGAAAGTTGATAAAAGAGGGTTGGAGCTCCGTCATCTAGATGTGGAAGCTCGGTGTGTGATCACAGTGAAAATATATTTCTGTCGGGGGTTTGGACTGAACCAACTCACTAGGAGGGGGTTCAAGTAAACCCACCATGCGTTCAACCGTTTATTAAACAAATATCTAACCAGACAATCACATAGCAGCATTTAGTCATGTAGACCTGCTGAAGTTTAACCGACCTTGAGTTGCTAGTATTCACCAGCTATATTGTTCTAGATATTGTTCTATTCTACAGTCATTTAGCAGACGCTTTTATCCAAACGACTTACATTTGAGAGTATTGTGCTAAGCATTTAGTGGAACTTTTAGAACTATTTTTGCTTAAATGAATAGTTCCTGAATGAAACAAATGGGCTAAAACATCAAACGTTGGAATGACAGCAGTGTTGCATCTCTGCGGCTTCCACCAGAACAAGCGAACACTGTCCCGTTACACAAAGTCTTTCATCCACTGTCTGTAAAACTGTGAGACTGCAGAGCAGCTACAGTAAAGCATCTTTCCTTCATCTTTTATTTTGTTCTGGCTTCAGTTCCCGTACAATAGTTCAGAAAACAGGAAATGGTTAGAGAAAGTTTACCTTCAGGCTGCACACATTGCTAACACCATGATCGGTCATTAATCATCTGTGCTTTTGGCATAATTCACTGAAAACATGCATGTCAGGAAGTCACACAGCAGAACACTGAAGTTAAAGTCTGGAACATCAGTCAGCTGGATTGCTTCACATCGTTTCTTCAAATGTTCCCAGAATAAATCAGATCTGCCTGTTGTACATTATCAATAAACTCCAGCACTGACCCACCCACAACATTACACTCCATTTCCATTTATATTTACAGCAAAGGTCCATTTTCAAGATTAAATGCAGGGCAGCTCTGTGTGAAGAGGACCCAAATAAAAACCCATGGGAAAAAACACAAAACACCAGAGTGGCAGGTCACTGCATGAGCTTGACAGAATAAAAATGAGTACAGGGATCGAACCAGGCCTAAACTAGACGACAGAAAAGAAGCCGATGCTGCACATAGACAGGAAAGACGTGGATCTGCTGCATGTAAAATGCTGCAGCAACATTCTCATGGTCTGAAACTTAAGGAAAGAAAAGTTGCAGCTCAATAATTATATTCTAATTCCCATTTAATTCCTGATTAGAGAAATGTTATAATCCTGGAGTCACATGGAGGAACATCAGAAGAGTCATGAGCATTTTTATTCTCAGCTCTGCTAAAGCAGGGAAAGAGGAGCTGTCACTCAAGAATGTTCTCCATAAAAAATAGCCCTCCTTAAACCCCATTCAGCTCACTCTTGTTTGTGATTAAACAATGCCCCAAATCCCTTTAGTCGTTTTGATGTTTTGTCTACTTGGAGCTACTTCACAGTCAAACATCGGAAGATGCTGATGTTGATATTCTACTTTTGTCAAGTTCATTTAGTTCTCTGGATATTTAGTTGCTTTCCTTTTCTTTTTTGGCATCATACACATATAAAAGCTAAACATAGCACTATATTTTAGTATTACATGACATAAAAAGTAGAAAATCCCCAACTTTCTGGCAAAAAATGACCTGAGAACTCAAGTTAGGCAAGAAAAATTCCAAAAACTGCCTTTAGCTAGGATACATTTAACAGCAGGTAATCTGAAATAATGAGCCAGCATGTTTATCCTGTTGCATTTAAAGTCTGATAACTGATTTTATTGTTTTAAGGCAAGCTTGATAAGGTCCTTAAACTAATCGGCAAGTAGCTAACATTCAGTTAGTATGAAAACAGATTATTGTGATGGCTCATCAAGAGCACGGCGATCCTGGGAAGATGCAGCTTCCAGTGAGACGCCATGGTATTTTTATTATTTATTTATTTTTGTGTGAGTGTAATTCCACGATACAGGATTTAAATTAGCTAACTTCTTCTTATGTAGTATATCATATAGACTCGAGGAAAAAGAAAACACGAGCATGCAGGTCTTCGTCTATTAAGCTGCAGAAGCAACCTCTGAAGTCTTTTATATCTCGTAACCCCTCAAGGTATCTATGAGACTTGACTTAACAACTGTTTTTACAAGATAACTCATGTTCTTTAAACATATAGTTTCAACATAAAGGAGAAGAGTCCTGACATCTGAAGGTCTTGACTGGTGCATCAATTCAGTTTTAGATTTCTGAGTAATAAAAACAAATGTGTTATACTAGTTTAAATCCACAGAAGAGCAGACAACAGCCCGACTCATGATAATCTGCAAGCAGGTTTTATGGGACAAAGTCTACAACCTTCTCATAGCTGAGTTAGCAAGCTGGCATTAGCTAATTAGCTACGAGCGTCAACAGAAAGATCAGGATGAGATCAACAGAAAAACAAAATAAAAATGTGAATATTTAAGAATTTAATGTAAACTTCTTCTGAAAATAATGTTTTTAATCATGACCATGCTAACCATGTTGGCAACATGGTGAGGAGGTGGTGCTTTTATGCTCGACCTCTTATCCAGAACATAACCTGCTCCGCAGCAGGTTAACCGCTCAGTGTAAGTTACCATGGTGGTTTACCCAAGTAAGAAGTGGTAAGAAAACCCAGGGTTGACCCTGAAGCTACCGTGATGAGAAAAAATACTGCTTTGTCATACGGGCCTCGAGTGTGTTGTAAAGAGGAAGTAGCTGAAAACAACAGAAAATCTACAAAATAAAACAGGAAATAAAAGGGTTGAAAACTTGACCTGAAACAAAGAATGCATGAAACAGAAACCCAACAAGAACTAAGCAAAAACCCAGAAAGCATTACAGTAACCACCTCTCAAGAGAAAGCCCAGACAGTCTAAAACTGGACTACAAAGTCCGAACTGAAGCCGGGCGTGAAGAGGGCAGGAGGCCGATCAGACTAGTGAGGTCAGTCCTGATTGTTAGTCAACCTTCAGTCAACCTGGCCTGTAAAAATATTTTTACTACAGTTTCCCACAGTAACAAGCTTGCTGCTTATCCATTCAATAACAGTGTGGGCGGCCATTATACGGCAGCTCCGCCATACATGGATGGTCACAGAAGAAACCATGAAAGGGAACTATTTTTTAGAGCAAACCCCATAAGGCCCATTTATGCTCGACACAGAAGACAGACACACAGATGGACAGTTTCATTTGCTTTCTGTGTTTGCTTTCTTCTTTTAGGGAGTTAGCTACCCGTCGCTTGACTTAGAAGACAGAGAAATACCACAGGATATTACGGGGGCAGTGCTGAGCAGAATAGCTGACATCCGACCAGCAAAAGAAACAAACCAAAGAAGAAGAGGAATAGGAAGAAAAAAAATAATTTATTCTATTTTATTAATCCCAACTGGGAAATTCTTTCTCTGCACTTAACCCATCCTAGTTGCTAGGAGCCGCCAGATTCCAGTGCCCAGGGAGCAGTTGGGGGGTAAGGGCCTTGCTCAGGGGCCCACAGTGGTTTACTTTAGTTGCCAGTCCAGGGACTTGAACCCAGGTTCTCCAAACCCGAGCCCACTTCTGTAACCACGAGGCTACCACTGTCGGCTTGTAGAACTTTAAATTTAGCACTGCCCACTAGTGGAGGAATTGACTTAACAAGACAAGCAAAGTCTTGAAACATTCGTTTTAAAGTCTGAGTTCATTATAAAGCAGGTACAGTAAAGTTACACATTGTGATGGTGATCAGAAATGGTGACCTCTGTGATCCTGGCTAAGTGAGGGTCAGACTATAAGAGGGGGGACATAGATCCCCATTTCTGAAAGCCATCAACACTAACCAACAGCACATATATGAAGTTATTATAGTTTACTCGGTGGTAAACGTTAAACTTTTTACCATGAAACTCTGGAATCCGATGTCCCAAAGCAAACACACATTTACACACTGCTGTCAGAGGGCGGAGCTTGCTCACCAATTGATGCGTTTCAATGACACGTCTGTTATTCTGGTTCATTTATTACAGTTGAAGACTACATTTGTTGTCTGTATTTCTTTGGGTTTATTATAAATAAAGTCACACATTCTGATAGCTATCAGAAATGGTGACTTAGGTCACCCCTCTGGACTCTTAACAAGACGTATGCAGAGAAATGTACACTATCGCCGCCCCTGTGGTCACAGATTCTGAAGGGTCACAGATTTTGGTGTAACAACTGAACGGACATCAGCAACCTTCCCTCCTCCCAGACAGTTGTTGGGGAAATTTGACTCAACCGTGTACTGATCGCCGATCACAGCGGGATGTTTTATAGCTCATCAGAGAAGTTCAGATGTTCAGATGTGCAGCAGCAGGCATTTTGTGATTGTGAAAAGAAGAGTAGGTAGTTGTAACAAAGCCTACATCCGATCAGCAAACATCAGTTAGGGGAAGACGTGACATGACACCCTCACTAGATCCGATTTTCTGTGGTGGCTGATCATCATTAGATTTTAACGTGCTTTTAAACTGCTTGGTGCATAGTAGTGCTGTGTACTCATGCTCATACAGTAAATATTCATTTTATCCTCAGTTACATACTTAAATACTGAACAACTTATCGGGCGTTTGTGTGTGTGTGTGTGTTTGTGTGTTGTGGTGATTTTTAAAAGAAATTTGGGTTTGAAATTTTTGACTATCTGGCAACACTGTCGATAGCTCGGTGAGGAGGAGGAGGAGGAAGCTGCTGCATAGACAGGACCAGAGAGTCTCCAGACCAACCATGTTCATGCAAAACGCAGGAAAAGTTTTGAAAAATGCGGGAAAAGTGCAGGAGTGGAATCTTCTCAACAGGACCATCATCTTCCATAGGAGCAACGCTCGTTTTATTTCATCCATGTTCTTTTTATTCTTAAATCCATCTTTCCCATCACGCTTCTCTACCTCCCGCCATCATAACGGAGAAATGACGGATGTATGGGGCTTGTCATGCAATTAATTACATTAAACAGTTTGTGACAACCTTAATATTTATATATAATTTAGGGAATAAGCAAATCCTGGCTCAATGCCGACATTAGAAGAGATCATTATGTTTCAGTCCCTCTTAAAGAAAACATGAATGTTTTGCAAAGTATTCATTTAAAATTCAAAACCTTTTACATTGTTACGCCAGAAGCTAGAAACGGGATCTCCACCTGGGGAAGATTTCTGCAATATTTATTTCCATGATCTTTTATTTATATATTACACAATATTTGTTGATAAATTTTAGTCTGGACCACAGAGTGAGACAGAGAACATTGCCTGGAGGTTTGCTGCGAGCAAGGTTATTTTATGATCATCTCTGAAAAGATTGTCCTGGTGGAGACGACACAGGTTTGGCTTTGTTTTAGAGATCAGAAGCATTAAACATTTAATTACTCCATGGTGACGATCTGAACCATGCTGGTATCTGCTGCTTTGGCTTGCACAGGACAGGTCCAGTCTAGGACCCCCCTCCCTGTGCACATGGCTGACCTCCTGGCCGAATGACTGCAGCTGCAGCATCCTTCTCATGTTCAGGCAACTTTTTCCTCAAGAAATTCTTAATAAGAGGCAAAATGGGAATTACTAAGAACTCTTCCTTGTGCCTGTAATTGCAATAATCAAGCAACACAAAACACAACAGCCTAGCAACACATTAATCTCAGTCATTCGTCATCAGACTTTACTTTGAGGCCTGCACAGGCTGCATAAGTCAAACAGAGTATGTTCTGTGTTTTTGCAGACAAATTCAGACGAGTAGAGTCGAATCTCTGCGTGCAGATGGCCAGATAGTCATCTGTGGGTTTAGGGAGTTATGCCAGACCTTCTACTGTCAATCACAGTAATATCCAAAAACAGTAGGTGTGTATTTATCCAGCTTATTCAAAGGAAAACTAAAGGAATACCATGAGTGTTTGGAATATGTTGCACATACTCAGTTGAACAAACCTCTGGTTGCAACTTGTAAAGAACATTTTTTTTTAAATCTGTGTAAACTGACTGGCACACCTGAACCAAATGAATGCATCGCTACCAGCCTCTGCAGAGCTGACCAACATGCAAATGAAGGAATTCAGCCACTTGATTCAGGGGTGTTGGAGAACAGATGCATCTAAAAGTTGCTGGATAGTAGATATCCAGGACTGGACTTGGGCATCCCCGGTCTACAATATTGTATTGAATATTGATTGAAAAGGGAATTGTATTGAAATGTAAAAAATGTGAATATTTTGCTGCAGCATCCTTCCAGTGCCTATCCCAGCCACATCAACTGACTGAGAAGCAATGCAGGAAGGGTGTCTCCAACTCTGAGACTGATGGGGTGTGGTATTGATCCAATACCAAGTAAATAAAAAGGGCTAGTATCGTCGATACCGATATGTATTTATAGGGTTGTAAAAATTAACCCATTAATGCAAAGAGATTAATCTATGGAATTAATGCATTCTTTTTTTAAACACATAAAAGAAGTTATTACACCATAAATACCAAAATTTGAAATTGTGGCAAGAAAAGCTGTCCAGATAGCAAAAGTCACTTGGCCCGGATCCGGCTCAGCGTCAGCGTCCCAGATCCGTCTCAGAGTCAGCGTCCCGGATCCGGCTCAGAGTCAGCGTCCCGGATCCGGCTCAGAGTTAGCGTCCTGGATCCGGCTCAGAGTCAGCGTCCCGGATCCGGCTCAGAGTCAGCATCCCGGATCCGGCTCAGAGTCAGCTTCCTGGATCCGGCTCAGAGTCAGCGTCCCGGATCCGGCTCAGAGTCAGCATCCCGGATCCGGCTCAGAGTCAGCTTCCTGGATCCGGCTCAGAGTCAGCAGCTGTCTGGGTGATTTTAGGCATGTAGGTCTTGATGATATCACACTAGTATTGATCAATATTAATACCAACGCTGGTATCGATAATATTGATATTTGGATCGAATCACCCACTACTAATGTCTAAAGCCCCATTTAAACCAAGGGGTGCGGGTTCATGCGGTTTGTTTTGGTAGACTGATCTCTTGGTGCATTCCAGTTGTCTTGGTATTCCGAGCGCCTGAGATCAGATGACGTCATTACCAGGTAGTCGGTGTTCCAGCTGCACCAACTCGAAAAAAAATAGATGCAGAAAATAACAAATTAATTGTAAAGATGTGGACCATGAGAACACCAGCTAATTTAGGTGATAATGATTAATAAACCATACATACTGATGAGACATTTCACAAAGAACTCCACCTTAACAACGTAATTATAAATAACACAATAAACTCATAAGAAATAGGAGAATTGACTCCGTTACTACTTCCATAGGAATAAAGAGGACATGAAGCAGGCAGGTGCATCTAATCAATGCTCAAATTAGCTGATCATCATGTGAGCTCCTCTATAAAAGCAGATGTTTTGGTAATTGGTTGCACTGGATCATCCATGTCTGTGTTAACATATTGCCAAGGAAGAAAGACATCAGCACTTCCCTTGTCCATTCCTTTGCTGACTACATTGTAAGACAAGATCAAAAACACATGTGAAGATCAAAGATGATTTTTAAAAAAATACTTTTAAATGTGAACTGGCTTTCCAGCATGAAAACAGGACAGAGTTTGTTTGTCTAGACTGGCGGCCCCCAAGACTCCACCAGCCATCTGAGATGTTTGCAAAGTCATTCATAAAATAGGAATTACTCTGACACGTTTTCTCATTATCTGGGAAAGATGAATACTGAAAAAACGTCTGGATCATCCAACAATTGTTCTGTTGCAGCATACAGCTGGATTTTCAGTGTGTCAGCAAGCACATGCCAGCGCATCCCTGCTTATCTCTCCTCGGGTACAGATCTCTCCTCTAGTACTTTAGGAAGTATGAAACATTCTTTAAAATATTTTGCTGTGAACAATTTCTGGGTCACATGCAGGAGGAAAGAGATTAAATGAGGAGGCTGAAATCAGCCAAATAAAAACATACTTTGGTCTCTGAGAAAGAGGTGACTACATATGTACAAGAGGATGAGGATGGAAGGAAGTCATTTAAACCAGGCTGTACTATGATTAATTATGTTAAAGGCCAAACATCTATTTAATTACAGAATCCTTTATACTAAATAACCAACAGTAAACTGATAAGAATGAGTAACTTGAGCTGCCACATCTTTCAAAAAGTGTTTTGATTAAGCAATTCAGGGGAGAAGTTGTTTTTTAAATGAGTCTATAGGAGTCAGAGATGTAGTGGAGCCGCCATCTAGTGGTTATTGGTGGTATTGCTATTCAAGTTTTACTTCAAACACAGTTTGAATATCTGCACCTTTTATATCCAAGATAACAATGACAATGAGAAATAATTTCAGAGGGATTTATTTTTATCACCTTAATTTAATCTTTCATACATTCATTTAATGCAACACACCGTTGAGATAGGGGTAATTTAGAGATCAGGGTTCTGTGGCGGTACGGGTCGGAGCAGGTTTCTGACAGGGTACAGGGTCGGATCAGGGGTCTGTGATAGTACAGGGTCATACAGGGTCGGATCAGGGTTCTGTGATGGTACACACTATTTCTCATTATTAGTCTACATAATTACATCTTCATTTTTATACAGAAATGTGACACAAAAGCAGGTAAAAACCATGACATCATTGAGTTAAAAAATTATTTTGGAAGTCAGGGTTTTTTGTCTGATTTAAAAAATAAATAAATAAGTACAGAAGTCCTGCAGATCAATGCACTAATGTCGGTCAAGTTGCCAAAGTTGTACCAGCTTATGGTGAAGGAGAGAGATGGTGAGATTTCATAGAGGTTTGTGATTCATGGTTCTACATCTATTAAAAAACAAGCATAATCTGGTAAATTGTGGTCAAAACGTGTATATTTTTGCTTTGTCTCTTGGAGATGATGGTACAGATACCAACCATAATCAAAACATTGATTCCAGATTGGTACAACAAATATTTACATTGGTATTTACTATTGTGAAGTGTTAAACATATTCTCCCACGCAGATTTATATTAAAAACACTACTCATTTAAATAATGACCTGGACTACATTTAACCTTTTCTCTTGGTTGCCATTCAGAAGTCACATTCGCTGTCAAACAGGCAAACTTGTGGAGGGCAGAGTGTCAGCTGCCTTTTGCGCATGCTCCGTTTAGCTTCTTGACGATTGGCGCAAGCGCAGTTCGTCTAAGGGGACATTCATTATAAAGCCCCGAGTTCCTCTGTCTCTTTCCACCTTCAGCCATTTTAACCATGTTAGGAGCTGTGGGACGCTGCTGCACCGGGGCTCTGCAGGCTCTCAAGCCTGGGGTCCAGCCCTTGAAGGCCCTTGTCGGATCCCCAGCAGTCCTTTCACGTGAGTCCTGCACGCTTGGTGTTTTTAAGCGAAACTGGAGGAAGAAAATACGAATGTTCTGTAGGCGCTAATGTTAGCTGTTAGCAACACGCTGGCTAACCTGCCGGTGTCGTACCAGGCCTCATTATGAAAAAGAAAAATATCAAACCCAAAGTTGTGTTTCCAGAATGCAAAATGGATACTGGTGGTTAAAAATAGTTTCACTGATTAGTGGGATGATTCAGTAACTAGCAGACAGTGTTATTTATTTTACTAGCAGAAATGACCTTTGTGTAATGACATGAGGCGGCGTGAGCCTGCTAGGTTAGCATTACAAGTTGCAGATTAGCAAGGTTAGACAGTCCTCTACATAGTGTCCACCCAGGCGTTTACGCTGTAAAACGTTTTAGACAGATTTTTTTAATAGTTGTCTATTACACGAAGTCTATGTTGAATATCTGTTTGCAGTCGCAGCGTCAGCTTAGAGTATATTTCATTCATCCGTCATCTTAAAATCTGTCTGGTAAATGGATCATTGCGCAGTTCAAGACTCAGTTAATTTGCTTTAGGTGTGTTTGTATTTGTAATCGGACCACTTCTGTAGGTTTTTGTGAAGCTGTCATGGTTTGGTCGACATTAATGTCTTGACATTGAGACGCAGACACGCAGCTGTCTGACCGTCCTGTGGATTATTCCGGTGAACGGCGGCGCTCAGCTGCTGCTGGACACGTGTAGGGAAACTGGTTTAATTGGACATATTGTGTGTTTACCTATTAAAGGCAGAGAGTATGCGGCCCCAGCCGCCGCTGCCAGCGTCGCCACCGGCCGCATCGTGGCCGTCATCGGTGCCGTCGTCGACGTCCAGTTCGATGAGGGTCTTCCTCCCATCCTCAACGCCCTGGAGGTGGCCGGCCGCGAGTCCAGGCTAGTCCTGGAGGTGGCCCAGCATCTTGGTAAGAGGGGTCACATTAGAGATTTCCAAGTCCACCATCAACATTGCAGGTTAATGAATGAGCTCTGTGTTTAGGGGAGAACACAGTGCGTACCATTGCTATGGATGGTACCGAAGGTCTGGTCCGTGGGCAGAAAGTTCTGGACACAGGTGCCCCCATCAGAATCCCTGTGGGTCCAGAGACCCTGGGCAGGATTATGAACGTGATCGGAGAGCCGATTGATGAAAGGGGTCCCATTTCCACTAAACAGTGAGTTCATTTAAAAGCATTATAATAATTAAACCTTTTTAAATACTGGAACAAAACTTTTAAAATAAAGCAATAAATGCTTCAAGTGTAACGGCAAAAGGTAAAATGGATAAATTAGAATTTTTCTCTTTAAACAAAGCTTTTTGGTTTACCTGGAGCAGGTCTACTCATTGCAGTCCTACCAGAGCTTTTCAGTGTGTCCCTCCAACACACCTGACTCAGATTAAATGGACCCGAGAGGTCTGCACCAACACGAATTCATTTGGCTCAGGTGTGTTGGAGCAGAGATGTGTTGAAAGCCTGCGGGTTTGTGGCCCTCGTAGGACCGAACTGAGTAACCTGGAGCTTTCAGTGTCCATGTTACAGGTTATTTTTCCATCAAAAACATCAAGTCATATAATTATATAAATAAGAATGTTTTAACTTCAACAAAATGAAGCAGTTTGAGACAAAACCAGAAAGAGGAAATACACATTAGAAAACTACTTAAAACTGACTTAATGTGGGTTACATGTCGCGGTAGAGAGAGGGGGGGAAAAATCAAACAGTGTGATGGATGAACTGTAGGAGGAAAACAACCAAAAACATTATAATACTACTATTTACAGTGCTGAAGTATTAACAGAGCACTGCTGAAGCTAGCTGAAACTAGCTAGCTACAGCTGAAACTAGCTAGCTACAGCTAAAACTAGCTAGCTACAGCTGAAACTAGCTAGCTACAGCTAAAACTAGCTAGCTACAGCTGAAACGGTGAAAGGTCTGTTCTCTCTGTAAACTGCAGCTTTCAATAATTGGAGGTTATTTGTGCAGGATCAAACTTAAAGGGTTAAGGACTAAGTTGCTTGTAGTAATAAGACTTGTTTTTGCTCTTCCTTCCCAGGACGGCTCCTATTCACGCTGAGGCTCCTGAATTCACAGACATGAGTGTGGAGCAGGAGATTCTGGTTACTGGAATCAAGGTGGTGGACCTGCTGGCCCCCTATGCCAAGGGAGGAAAGATCGGTACGCCTCAGAGCGTTAAGGTTAGCCTGAAACGGAGGGTCTGAAGCATGACTTGAACGTAATTGTCGTGTCCACAGGTCTGTTCGGTGGTGCCGGTGTGGGCAAGACTGTACTCATCATGGAGCTGATCAACAACGTGGCCAAGGCCCACGGTGGTTACTCCGTGTTCGCCGGCGTGGGCGAGCGTACCCGTGAGGGAAACGACTTGTACCATGAGATGATTGAGTCTGGTGTCATCAACCTGAAGGACACCACCTCCAAGGTGAGGTTTGTAGAGATCTTTTAGGAGGGAAAGGGGTTGAAACGCAGCATAAACGTGTGCTACTTTGCTTTGTCCCGTTAGGTGGCGCTGGTGTACGGACAGATGAACGAGCCCCCTGGTGCTCGTGCCAGAGTGGCTCTGACTGGACTGACCGTGGCCGAGTACTTCCGTGACCAGGAGGGTCAGGATGTGCTGCTCTTCATCGACAACATCTTCCGCTTCACACAGGCTGGCTCTGAGGTCCGTAACGGCCTTAACGAGTCTCTCCAAAGGTTAAATCAGGATTATAAATGGAAATCCTAACATTTTTTTTTAAATTGCCTCCTTTCAGGTGTCTGCCCTGCTGGGTCGTATCCCCTCTGCTGTGGGCTACCAGCCCACTCTGGCTACTGACATGGGTACCATGCAGGAGAGAATCACCACTACCAAGAAGGGCTCAATCACATCTGTGCAGGTAAAGTGGCAGATTTCTCCCAACGTTTCGTTTGGTAAGATTGGGTCCCCAGGGAAGGGATATTCACCCTTCTCACTTTTTGTCTTTGCCCCAGCCTGTCCTGTTGGAAGTGTTGCTATGGAGATGAATAATCCAATCACAAGTTGGACTCCTCTAAACAAGTCTTATTTCCTCTCCAGGCCATCTATGTGCCCGCTGACGATCTGACTGACCCTGCCCCCGCCACCACCTTCGCTCACTTGGACGCCACCACCGTGTTGTCCCGCGCCATCGCAGAGTTGGGCATCTACCCCGCCGTCGACCCCCTGGACTCCACCTCCCGTATCATGGACCCCAACATTGTCGGTGCTGAGCACTACGACGTTGCCCGTGGTGTGCAGAAAATCCTCCAGGTAGGGGGGCTCGAGGTTTTCCGCTTTGCATCTAAAACAACAGTCTCTTCATTGGGCTGACCAGATGGTTTTCTTGTAGGACTACAAGTCCCTTCAGGACATCATTGCCATCCTGGGTATGGATGAGTTGTCTGAGGAGGACAAACTGACCGTAGCTCGCGCTCGGAAGATCCAGCGATTCCTTTCCCAGCCCTTCCAGGTGGCCGAGGTCTTCACCGGCCACCTGGGCAAGCTGGTGCCCCTCAAAGAAACTATCAAGGGCTTCAAGAGCATCCTTGGTGGTAAGCAAGCAGGTCCTCAGTATTTCTGTACACATTGTTTAATGTCAAAGCCATAAAACACTTCCTGATTTTCCTTTTCCAGGTGAGTACGATGCTCTGCCCGAGCAGGCCTTCTACATGGTGGGCCCCATCGAGGAGGTGGTCCAGAAAGCAGAGAAGCTGGCAGAGGAGCACTCGTAAACATCCAAACAATTTAACTGTTGAGCTGAGAGGCAAATCGGAGGGAGGGGTGCTGTGGTTAGGAGCACTTGGTTTGTAAAACATGTCTAAAAAAAAACATATACCTGTCTTGTCATCCTGAAAAGAAAGTTCTATTTAATGTTTCCAATGAAAGATGGAATAAAACGCTGTCTTTACACAAACCGAACTCTCACATGGATGTTTCATCAGCTTCATCGTTGTAGTTTAATCCTGTTGTAGGGAACCATCACATGGCTGTTGTTCCTACTCTGACCACTAGAAGGCGACATTGTGCCGTGTTCAGCTTTCTCACTTGTCTGCAGCTTGTTCTGAAATAAACTGGTCGACAAATCGTTGTCTCCAACTTTAAGGACTGGTTTCACGATATAGGTTTTATTATATCTTCCCCCTCATTGTAAACAGTTCTATTAGATCTAGAAATAAATTATAAGTTTAATTAGGCCTGGTACACACAATTTATTTTCTTTAATCTTGAGACCTCACATGAAGATTTAAAAAAAAAAAAAAAAAAGTTTTGATCATACTGTGTGTAGTGTGTACCGGAAATGTAATCACAGAACACACAAAGATGTTATCCTGCAACTGATCTAGATCCAGTCCTGAGCCAGACAAACGTTGAAACGTAGAAGAACCATAACTGACAAAAAACGAAGAAACAGCACACAGCATAGAAGATGAGGATGAGGGAACGGTGGTTGTCTTGGGTCTATTGTTAACAAAGCCAGAACTTAAAAAATAGACTGGAGACGGTGTGAACACTGACTTCATTTACTTCCTTGTTCTCCAGCCAGCTCGCTCTCTGATTGGCTACATTCCATGCCACGTCAGAACGCACAAGTCGTCGGCGTTCCTCAGAAACTGGCTCAGAAATATTAAACATGTTCAATGTTCCCATTTGTCGGCTACGACCCGTTTCGGAGCGGATTATTGGGACAAATCAGCTCGTAACACCACAGACCAAACGATTGGACAGGGAAACCTCAGGATGATCGGGCGTTTGCCGTCCGAGGTCGGGAAGAAGCAAAATGGAGACGAAACGGCCCAAAAATCGTTGTGTGGACCAGGCTTTAGGTAACTTGCACGCTGAAGAATTAGACCTAAAAACTGAACTATAAATCAATAGAAATATGAGGAATCTGGATTCTTTAAATCGTGTACGTTATCTTTTTAAATGTATTGTATCCATATAAGATGAACACCAGGGACTAATTCCTTATTTAGTCATGACAACTGCTATGAGACATTAAAGATTGAACTTTGCTTAATTTCTGTCCTTATTAAAACATAATTTAGTTTAATCCTTTAATGCCAGTCTGTCTTTAAAAAAGAATTTATTTACATGCAGGAGCTGGGATGTTTTATTCCCTGGAAGATCATTTAAATATACTAAATGTTTATCCTGTAATGTTAGGCAGCACTTTGCTTTCTAAGGACCCGAAAGGCCAGTAAAATACATCAGATACTTACTGGTACATCAGACTTAATTTTACTAGTTTTTAGTAACTTTAAAACTGAGTAACTGTGTTTAAAGGGTTAAATAATTACATACTGGGAAAGTTTCATTACTGACTGAAAGATTTCAGCAAAAAATCTGATTTAATTGCAGTTTTAAGGGATTTTTGTCCTTTAATGACCTGAAAGAGAAAATTAAAACCCTGTTGTTGGTTGCTTCCATCTTCTTCCCTCTCGGGTCAGAGAAGATCCCAAAGAGTGCTATAAAAACACCTTTTTTCCTCATATCCTTCAACATGAGTCTGAATCAAAACAACCAACTATGTAATTATTCAGTTTATCTTCAAACAACAATCTATGGAAATGACAATTTATTCACATTGTTTTGTGTTTTTTGGGGAAAAAGTTTTCCATAAAATGCTTTTTTAAGTTCATTAAAACCTTTTAATCTTCAAATAAAATAATATTAACATGTATTATGTGGAAAATAACTCATTTTATGTTTATTGAAGAACAAAATGACGATGAAATTGCTAATAAAAGGGAATTTTTTTTAATCAGGACTGAATGATTTGAGAAAAAGTGTAAAAGAATATTAATCTCATGTTTTATAGCATTTTGGGGGGGTAAGTTGTCCTCAAATGACCTGAAAGAGAAGTAAATTAAAGGATTAAAAGAAGCGTTTGTTCAGTTCGAGTTGCTTTAATTTACTACCTTTCAGGTCAGAGGACAAAATTCTTCCCCAAAGTTCCTCAAAACATGAATATTTTCCACTTTTTTTCTCCCTTAAAATAGTTCGATCAACTTGTGTCCTAATCAGAAATACCAAATATCTAATTATATGAATTATTTGGTCACATTATTTATGAAAACTAATTATTTTCTATAAAATACAAGACTTGAATGTGGGTGGTATGTTTTATTCAGTCTTAAATTAACTAATAATGAGTCAAACGTTTATTTTCATTCATTATTTTAAAAACCTTTTAAATAAAATTCATTTTAAAAAGAAAAATTATAATATTTACAAGGAATTTGCTCTCTGTCCTTCCCTATTCTGACCACAAGAGGGCGACATTGTGCTGCAGCTTGGACTGAAACTAGTGGAAAAACATCACTTTCTCCAACTTTCAGGACTTTCAGGATATAGATTTGAGGTTTTACTGTAGAATTGCTTAAATTCTTTAAATGCGTTTAAATGATTTTTTTTTTTAAAAATCATACCCGTTCATACTGAATTTAATCATTAATACCTGCAGAGTCAACAGAAATCTGGAGAATTTATAGGATGAACTTCGGAATTAAAGGTCAACAGGACACCAGGGAAAATCAGAGGACAACTCCTAGAGAAAAATTAAAGATTAAAACTTCGCGCTCAATTTCTGTCCATATAAAACAAAATTATGCAAATTAGTTTAATCCTTTAATATAAATAAATTACATTTTAAAATCAATCTTTAAAATAAGACTTAACTCTGACATTATATGGGAAATTTATACCCATAAAATGAGTTATTTGATCAAAACTGTGACACAATGTAATTAAATCTTCAATTAAAGTGTTAAATTAGTAGAATAATTACATATTTGATATTTTCATTAGGACTGAGCTTGATAGAAAGATCTGAGCTAAAAAGTGTAAAATATATTAATCCATAATGTTTTTTATAAACTTTCTCTGTCCTGCAAGGACCTGAAAGGGCTGTAAATCTTACATGACTGTAAAAAACACTAACAATGCATCAAAATCTGTTTAAAAAGCTTTAAAAGAACAAAGGAAAAACCCAGCTCCCCAAAAGGCATCATATTAAAATTAAAGTAAAAAATAGTGACGTTATGAAAATCACATTTAAAGGGATTAATTATAAACTAACTGATATGTAATTATTCTTCAGGACTGAAGCTGACTGAATGATATGAGGAAAAAATGTGATTAAGAATATTAATCTGTAATGTTTTCTTTTTTCAAATTTATCCTCCAATAACCCCTAAAGGCTCGTAAATGTGTCCTTGAAGACAGATTTAAAGTAGAATTGCAAAGCTCTTCAAAATAAACTCTTACAAAATAAATCGTGCCATATGAGGAAACACAACCGGGATGATGACGAGAAATTAGGAGGAAAATTACCTGAAAGAAGACCTGCAGGGGTCGAAGCAACAGTTTTCTACAAGCTGGCTGCTTCAGAGTAAAACCCCACGAGTGGAGCAGAAAAGCCTCTTTCACCAAATTCTTAGTGGGATTAAAACGTGCAAAATATCCACAAGTAACTAATTTGCTTTAATTCACAATCATGAAGTTAAAAGATTAAAAAATAATGAAAAAGTAAAAAAATAAACTAAAATTCTTAAATTCCTGATTTCTTATATAAAAGCCTATTTAATACATACTTTAAGTCCCAACTTTTTACTGTTTCTATTATTTTACTGTGAATATTTTTTCCAGTTTCTTGGAGGTTGTAAATATAAATATGAAGAGGACTGACAAGAAGAAATAAGGTTTTCAGGGTGTGCACACAGTGCGAATTCGTCGCTACAGACGTCCTCGTGGTGCGTGAGGTGGCCCAATTCACAGAATCTGAAGGAGCCTTTCAAATCCGCACTTTTCCGTAGAAACGTTACAAAACCAAGTACATTAAAGCATGTTTGTTAAATCAAACAAACACAAACAATATTTGATATTTGTGGATTTTTAAGGGGTAAATGAAGTGTGTACTGGTTGGAAAATAACAGGGGGACCTTAATGTTGCACCTTCCTTTGTTTTGCTTTCAAACCAAACCTTATTGAAGTCAAAGCAGCTGATGTCATGCAGTTACAACAGCAGCTCACTAGGGGGCAATATTCCCTAGAAAGAAGACCGAGTTATTGATCGATCAGGACCAAGAACTGAATCACCATTTTTTGAAACAGCACTTTTTATTGTTTTTATGCTGCATGAAAATTAAAAGAGGTTAAAAAAAATGAATGCAATGAAAATTTACTTCTGGTCGTGGATGTCCACCAATAAGCACGGACACCGTCCAAGTCCTGAGGAATGTGTACTCTGTCATGAAGTCTAACGTAAGTTGTTTTTATTACTTTTCCTTAACCTTGAGCATGAGCCTATCATCAAAGCAGCGAGCATGAAGATAAGGCAGCCTTGAGGGAGGATCATTAATCCTGGAGAAGGTTCCCAGACCCACAAACCTCTCCAAACCACGCAGCGTTACTGGATCTGCTTGGCGATGGGGATGGCTCCCTTTAGGATGATGTAATCAGTGAAGGAGGACGGCATGTATGACAGCGGAAGCCATAAAAACTTGGCATCCCAGCCGGGGGAGTAGCGCTTGCGTGGACAGATGGCGGACACGGCGTGCTCCATACAGCTGACCACCTTCATCAGATCCCCGTCGCTCATCTTCGGGACTTTGTCTTTTACCTCTGCTATCGCTATAAACGGAAAAAGAAGTCAAATCTAAATAAGAGAAACCATAAAGGAGATAAAACACAGTCCACACTGACCTTTTTGGAGATAAGAGCTCCCGTAGTCGTCTCTGACCTCCTGTGGAAGTCTCTCCCACAACATGGTCACGTTTCTGGTGTGGATGGCGCTGTCGGTCACGTTGGTTTTGAAGAAGCCCGGCTCAATGCAGAGGACTTTGACACCAAAAGGGGCCATATTTAACCTTAGAGACATTTCATCTCATCAGTGCTCTTGAACAACCTTAGAAACCTTTTCTGTTGACACACTTACAGATAATTCATGGCATAAGTTAATGTTTCACCTCAGGCTGTCATTGAAAGCCTCCACGCCGTACTTTGACACACAGTAGGGGCCCCCGGTGAGGCTAATCCTCCCAAACACGCTAGCTACGTTCACCACTCTTCCTCTGGCCTTCTTTATCAGCGGCAGGACGCTCAGGGTCACACCGATCACCCCGTTCAGGTTCACGTCCAGCATAGATTTGTAGTCGTCCAGGGTGTGCCAGTCGCATGGGCCAGAAGGGACGGCCACACCTGCGTTGTTCACGACGGCCCACAGACCTGCGAACATCAGTCAGGTTTTATAAAACATTGTGTATTTGAACCACTTTGCAAAACATTTGAGCCAGAAGGATGTGATAGTTAAATAAAACCAGAGTCTAGTTTTACTGATTCCAGACTGGCAGCCTCACCACGCTCGCCCACTTTGTCCTTAATGGTGGCTGCAACCTTAGCGATGCTGTCCTGTGAGGTGACATCCAGGTGTACGGTCATCAGGCTGCCGGAGCAGGACTTCTTCAGGTCCTCCTCCCCCTTCTCGGTGAAACACCCCGCCATTACGCGGAAGCCCTTCTTGTCCAGATGGCGAGCCAGAAGGTTACCGAAGCCGCTGTCGCAGCCTGTGATGTAAACATACTTGCTGCCTTTGTCGGACACCCTGGGAAGCTCCCTGATCCAGCGGTACAGGAAGAAGAGGACCACCAAGCCCAGAAGGTACAGGAACATGTCTGGACATTCAACAGTCATCACAAAAACATTAACTAAAGGTGTAACGACACACTGATCAACGGACCAGAAACAGCAATAAAAATGAAAAATTCCATATGAATGGAAGTGACATCAAACGCTGATCCACTAAACGATGTATTTACACACCTGACAATAAAAACACAAATTCACTTTCTAAAGGTTTTCGAACCGTCATATGTGTCCTCATGAGAGGAATGAGAAAATTCTGTCTCCTCTCTCACTTGCTCCACTTTTTAGCGAATGTGTGCTCATACAGGTGAGTCTGAGATATTTCCCTTTGTGACCTCACAAAGGGAAATACCCCCCACCCGGCTAGCTGAGCCTGCCCTCTAAAATCACCCCAGTGAAAGTCGGATCTTCTCCCAGAGAAGGGCGTGGACAGGTTCCATTAAAGGTTCAGACACAGAAACAGCCTGTTCTCAGTAGAGTTCACTAGAGCCACACTGGAATGACTGACATTAAGGACTAAGGCTGAATTTGGGGTGAAACATGTTGAAAACAAAGTTGTTGGACCTCTGAAACCCAAAGGAAAATTTGTATAATATGGGACCTTTAAAACCACCAGATCTCCAACGTCCCGAGGTCCATCACTTCTACCATCACCAGTGTCTCAGCAGCGGTGGTGTGTGGCTCTGAGGGGTAAATGTGATGGATATTTTACCCTTTAGATGATCTATGGAAGTTTTCCAGACATTTCTATCCCGTCCAGGAGGTTTACAATCCAGCCACTAAATGTAGTTTTATTCAGAGACTCTATCTGGTAAATCCACAATGATCCATGATAACAGCATTATTTATCACATTTCACCATAAAAACATCACCATCACTACTATGTTGCTAAGAGGCCTCTATTTAGACCTGGACATGATGATGAAGCCACTTCCTGTCAGACTTTCCACCAATCAGAGAGCTTAGATTGACGGTAACGTCCAATCAGGAGCAGACAAAGATCAACCAGTGAGCAGAAAGTTCTATGTGTGTGTGAAAAGAAGAAAAATAATGCTCCTCTATGGCTGGAATAAAGCCAAGAAGACGTTTCTGATGCACGGTGGCGCCGGAGATTCAGTGAAACTTTAAGGGTTAACAAGTAAATCCTGACATTTTCATTCTTGTTTGCCTTTTTATATTTGATTATATAACATGAATATTTAAGTTGAGATTAACAAGAAACATATTTAAGCTGATTTAAGTGCTTTTACTGAACTTTTATTCATATAGAAGCAGAAATGCAACTGGTGCTAATTACAAATTCAAACTGTTGCCCAGCACATCTAGTTATCTTAGAAATGAGTATTACTGTGTAAAAAAAACTTTATTAGACAAAACCTGCTGGAGTGTTTTGACATTTACTGTAATAATGATCCAGAGCTGAAGCCATGATGGATGCAGGTTTATAGTGTTATATTAAACACACACTTCCAGTCTAATGCTTAAATGAAAAGGAGCAGAAAGAACAAAATCTCATCTAATCTGCACCTTGCACCCAAATTATTAACATAATGAAGTTTAAAAGAAGAGATACAGATATTAGTCTTCATTTATTACCTGCAGACGTCACACAGCTGCACAAATCTACCTTGTTTAAACACAAACACGTTCATTTTGTCTTCTTAATATTCAAGTTGTCAGTAGAAGTTTGGACTTTACTGGTCGTAACACGAACTCCTTCTACCTTTCTGTCTGAAAGAAGAAACCTTTTTAAACAGTTTCTTCATCCGGTTTGTTCCATAACCTGAAACACATCCTCCATCACTGTTGTTCTGCATATTTACCTTAATCCTTTTAAATGATTTTTCCAGATATGTTTTGTATAATGATGGTGAACATTCCCTATAAGCTTCACACGTTAGCTTCAAAATACCACCATTAAGTAGACCTTTACATTTTAATAACTAACTTAAATAAAGGATTGGATGGATCCGTATCTGTGTCGACTAATAATTTCTATTGCTCTTTTCTATAAAGTGAAAACTGGATTAAGGGATTTTTATAAGTACAGACGTGGACAAAATTGTTGGTCCCCTTCGGTTAATGAAAGAATAACAATGTCTGGTACACACCATGTCACCAAACAGCACAGTGACCACCTGTAGCCTATATATAGACCCACTGACTGGTTACAAGGTTGTAGACACCTGTGATGCTAATTAGTGGACACACCTTGGATCAACACGTCCCTTTGGTCACATTATTTTTAGTCTTTTCTAGAGGTACTATCATTTTTCTCCAGGCCTGTTTCATGCGTTTATTTTTTTTAATAATTCTGTTGATTCATGGTTGAAAAGCAACGTCTGACTTTCATTGGTTAAATTTCATAGAATTTTTATTCACTATTACTTTAGTCAGATTCAAGTTATTTCTGTGTTTTATCTACATTCAGGGATAATTCATTTACATTTTTTCAGTAAATCTGAGCAACTCTGTGTTTTCGTTTCCAGATCAGCTGATTGGTTCAATCAGCTGAGTTAGGACCCACAACACAAAGCCAACGTCAACAGAGCCCTGATACCTGGATTCACCATGGCAACCGCTGGCAAAAAGCTCCATATTTTACCCGGTGGGAGCATGAGGTTCTTACTGAAGCATGTACAAAGAGATGCATCATGGGAGAAAACGCCTGGATATTTAACTTTAACCTTATTTAAACTGCAGTGTGTGGGTTAAAATATGGGTGGGTAGAATAAAATCTGAGTTTTCAGGTTCAATCCCACTGGGGAAAATACACAGAGAAGCAACTGAAGATGAAGAATAAAAACACTTTTTTGAAAGTTAATGACCATGACTGGACATTTTATAAGTTTATTTCCCACTCCATATGCAAAATATTCATTGGCCAGTAAGTCCTCTCACCTCTTATCCTGATTTTAGATAAAGACTAATCTCCTTCATCCCAGGAGGAGGAAGAGGATCATGAGATCCAGGAGAGGCAGAACGTAGATCTCTACCCATCACACATTTATGCAGTCGTGGTTTCAGACATGTGACTCCACATTTTCTGTTCTGCCAACGTTACAAAGAAAAGTCCTAAAATAAATTCTGAAAAAATGGCAGCGTGAGTAAAGGCCCACTGTGACGTGTCCACGCTGGAGATGATCTCTCACAGAATCCCAGTAACGAACACCTGATGAGATGTAGTTCGGGAAGTGAGAACAATCCTTGCTTTAATTCAGGTTCTACGTATCTGGAATTGTGTTGCTATGACAACCCATGACTGACAGCTGCTCCAGGTGGAGGAGACAGGCAGAAACTCACGTTTTTTTCATGGTAAAGCTACCAGCAGAGTCAGTTACCATGGTAACAGACCAGAGTTTTATCATATCGGCCCCCCGGCTTCTATAATCAGTTTTTTATTTATTATAATTATGGCTTTTCTTTTATTTAATTTATTCTTTGTTGTTGTTCTCTTTTCATTTAAATTTGTTTATATGTTTGAAAAAAAAAATCTTACATCTCAGGGCTTCTTGTCTCTTTCTTCTCCTCCACGTGGCTCAGGAGATGATGTCTATGAGCTGCTGTATCTGCAGGTGACTTAACTCTTTTCTTGTAAATAATTTAAAATGATTATTCATTATTATTATTCTAAATTTGATAATTTTCCTTTTAATTTGTTTGGTATTTCTGTCTGGGATTAAAAACATATTTTTCATTAAATAACCGAGTCGGCATCCTTCCAGCTCTGTTTTTGGAAGGCAGTAATGAATCTTAAACTCCCTGAACCATCTGGACCACTTGCTTTAGGTGTGATCATTTAACTCTTATAATGATACTGTTATCTCAAACATTAGTTAAAAACAAGGATGTTTTTTTTTTCTTATTGTCCCAAATAAACAGGAAAAAAAAGGCTTTTTTAAAAAATTTTAAAAACCTGCTTAACTTTTAAAACTTCTAGAATAATAAGTTCTGATTAGATGCGGTTAAAATGTGAATATTGATGTAAGTTTGACTATTTTTCATGAGCGTCTCAAACAGAAAACAAATCTGCGGTGAATCATTTCCGCTACTTTAAAGAGGGTTTAAAAAACAAGACTTTTCACATGGTACTCTATAACTGCGAAACTAAACGTGGATCAAAAGACGTAAATAACTTCATAACTGAACTAACTCGAACAGGGAAAAAAACACTAAAAGAAAATAAGGAGTTATTCAGCGTAGTTTTTAAAGTGTTTTCTTACCTGCTGCGCTGCTGTTTCCGTGGACTGACCCCACTCGGATTGAGACATTGTGGAAACACCCACAGCTTGAATGTATTTTGCGTCATAACATCAGGCGCCATCTGCTGGCAGGAGAAGAAACAGCCGCCATTCCAGCCAGGGTTGGCTCGGGTTGCGTGTGACGTCATTACGCTTTACGTACAATGCGGGAAATAAACAGTTAAAGAGATAAAACCCATAAAACCATAGATAATACTATACGCTTTATGGCGGAGCTTCGAACACAGATTGCTTTTGTATTAATTAATTTGAACTTAAAAATTAAAACAGAGATTTAGAAAATAATCTACATGAATAAAGAAAATGGCTATTTATAATATAATCAAATTAAGTCCATATTTTTGCCATTTTATTTTCAATTTGAAAGCTAGATCTAACTATTTGAAAAGTTAAAATGGATAAATTTGCTCTTTGCTGTGCTGGAAATCAATACAATTTTTCCCACTAGCTTAATCACAGTTTTGCAAACTAGCCTGGATTTATAAAAAAAAGAAAAAAAAAAAGTTAATTCACAAAACCACACACTCACACTACAAAATATCTCATATGTTCTGCAAAAGAAAGCACTGCAACCAGAACTACATGACACATGACCAAAATCAGATGCTTATCCATTTCTGAATCACACGCCTCTTCAACACAACACAAGAAGCATGCGCACAAATGGCAGTCGTTCCACCTTCCACTGCCATGGTGGGAGGTCAGCAAACCAGTTTTGGACTGGGGCTGCATGATGAAAGCTCATGTTGTCCCATGCTACAACATACTGATTTCTTTGCTGGTTGCACACTCTGGTGGTCTGAGAATGTTGTGGAGTCTGTCCAGAAATGTGAGAATATGGGATGTGTTGTCCATGACGGTGGAGGGCAGCATGCATGTTGGAGGTGGCAGCGCACATTGTGATGTTCCCACCATGTTGGCCAGGAACATTTATAAAAGCTCTGTAGCCGCTAACGATTCTTTGTGGAAAATGTGGTTACATACCTGTACTAGATGACAGAAGCGGCAGTAAAACAGTTGAAGTTGGGCTGTACTCCTTCCAACCCCCCCCACCCTCGCATCGCCAGCCCATGGCTGCTTGCTCTGATTTCATCTAAAAAGTTGTCTTCTTTGGCCATGATCTCCTCTACCGGCTCTTCCTTGCTGCAACATCTTCCACTGCAGTTGTAAAAAAAGGTGCTCACCTGGGCTTTTTGATTGAAGTGGTAACAATTTCCCATGGAGGTGTTCACCAGGTGGCACGTTTACTGGCCAATGTTGTAGAAAAATGACCAAGAGTCTGGAACGAGTAAAAGTATATAAAGTTTATTTACAGGAGAAGTTTTGAATAAAGAATTACTTGCAAGTAATGAGAGTTGTCGTCCCAACTTGTGTGAAATGGGGAGAGACTCTGATGATTCATCAGAGAGAAACAGTTTTATTCAGCTGGTCTCCAGCTGAAGGTCAAACAGCAAAATAATAAATGAGGAATAGAAGACTGAGTGGAGCCAATTTCTTCCAGTTTTCAGACAAAGTCCACAAACCACAACAAGCTGATATCCCAAAAAACTATTTCTATCTAGCAGGTGGAAAACCAGCCTCAACTCTGTCATATCAGAGCTCTGGAAGAAAGTGGTCAGTCTGACCTCACACACACACACACACACACACACACACACACACACACACACACACACACACACACACACACACACACACGCACACACACACACACACACACACAAACAAAGTGTCCAAGTTAAAGAAACAAAGTGTCCAAGTTAAAGAAACAAAGTGTCCAAGTTAAAAACAAAGTGTCCAAGTTAAAGAAACAAAGTGTCCAAGTTAAAGAAACAAAGTGTCCAAGTTAAAAACAAAGTGTCCAAGTTAAAAACAAAGTGTCCAAGTTAAAAACAAAGTGTCCAAGTTAAAGAAACAAAGTGTCCAAGTTAAAGAAACAAAGTGTCCAAGTTAAAGAAACAAAGTGTCCAAGTTAAAGAAACAAAGTGTCCAAGTTAAAGAAACAAAGTGTCCAAGTTAAAAACAAAGTGTCCAAGTTAAAAACAAAGTGTCCAAGTTAAAAACAAAGTGTCCAAGTTAAAAACAAAGTGTCCAAGTTAAAAACAAAGTGTCCAAGTTAAAGAAACAAAGTGTCCAAGTTAAAGAAACAAAGTGTCCAAGTTAAAGAAACAAAGTGTCCAAGTTAAAGAAACAAAGTGTCCAAGTTAAAAACAAAGTGTCCAAGTTAAAAACAAAGTGTCCAAGTTAAAGAAACAAAGTGTCCAAGTTAAAGAAACAAAGTGTCCAAGTTAAAGAAACAAAGTGTCCAAGTTAAAAACAAAGTGTCCAAGTTAAAAACAAAGTGTCCAAGTTAAAGAAACAAAGTGTCCAAGTTAAAGAAACAAAGTGTCCAAGTTAAAGAAACAAAGTGTCCAAGTTAAAGAAACAAAGTGTCCAAGTTAAAAACAAAGTGTCCAAGTTAAAAACAAAGTGTCCAAGTTAAAGAAACAAAGTGTCCAAGTTAAAGAAACAAAGTGTCCAAGTTAAAGAAACAAAGTGTCCAAGTTAAAAACAAAGTGTCCAAGTTAAAAACAAAGTGTCCAAGTTAAAGAAACAAAGTGTCCAAGTTAAAGAAACAAAGTGTCCAAGTTAAAAACAAAGTGTCCAAGTTAAAGAAACAAAGTGTCCAAGTTAAAAACAAAGTGTCCAAGTTAAAAGATTTACAGTTTAAAAGTCTGGCGGCTTCAGGGAAGAAACTGGACCTCAGCCCGGAGGTTCTGACCTTCATGTGCCTCAGTCTTCTGTGTGAGGGACGAACAGTCCATGAGGAGGTGGGTGGAGTCCCTGCTCCTGCAGCGATTTGTCTAAATGTCCTCTATGGACGGAAAGCTACACCTGGAGATCTTGCTGCTGCAGTGCTTTCTGGTCCAGTGCTGAGCAGCAGCCAGTCCACACTGATAGACTCCATCAGGATGATCTCCAGCCCACACCTGTAGGTGGAGCTGAGGGCTGGAAGAAAATCACTTGGAGTAAGATCCTTTAAGATTTTTTTTATTTTCATTTGAGATGGAAAATATAGTTTAGTGAAGAGTTTAACAGTTAAAGATGGTTCTTCATGTCTGGTTTAGACATCTGAATCATTGCTGTCATGACTGTTCATGAACACAACAAATCATATTAACAGATAAAATTATGTGTTCAAATATTTCCACTGCTATTTAATGTAAACTCAACAATATTAATGTAGATGTAACCCACGTCATAGACCCTAATGTACAAATAGATTCACCTATAATAAATACAATTTATGACAATAGATTAATACAAATAACAGTTCATGTAGTTTGTCATTTTCTTTTAAAGCTGTTTAGAACACAGAAAAAGTTTTTTTTAAATAATATAAACTGAAAAGCTAAAGTATCCCTCTGCCTGTATAATTTTGTTATTGATTATTGTGTTTGATTAACTTGAACTTGATTCTGGAAGATTTGTCCATTTATCTTGAATAGTGTTAAGATAACTTTAAGGTGTCCACTCATGGTGAATCTATGGAACGGGTGGAGGGAGGAGTTTATAATTTAATTTAAAAAGAAAAGAAAAAAGGAAGAAAAAGGTTGGGAAATCTACTGTGGAGGAAAAGCTGCTTCCTGAACCACTGGGTGGGAATGAGGTCTGTATTCATCTAGTAACCCAGGAGTTCATGAAGTCTGTAGTTTATTATGCAACCGTTTAAAATATTTAAAATTTTTTTTTAAATCTGTACAAAAAGGTCAAATTAATGTTCGAAATAAAATATATGATTAAACTTATACAAATCTACTGTTTTCAAACAGTTTCCATTTTGTTTGGTGGATAAAGCTCGGATATTTTCTTTATGGGTAACTGAGCGCTCTGAGGATGGCAGCTCAGACTGACTTCTGCAGAATTGACATCAACCAGAGCTAATAGAAGGGAAAAAGCAGCTGCATCCTTTTTCTTTATGACAGCGTGCTGGTTGGGGTAAAGGCTCAGGCTCTAATAAGCCGCCGTGTCTTTCCAGGGTGACTTTAAAGCTGAAACAAGGGATTTAAAGAGATGAGGCAGAGAAGCATCTCTGACTAGATGACACTTTTCTGGTTGCCTGAGAAACTACAGATTGTCTGGTTATGGAGTTGGCGTGTATTGCTGAGTACGATGAAAACAAAGAGGAGTGTTGGTGGAAGATATGAACCAAGGATTTAATGCCCGTCCCCCTGAGACCTACAGCTTCCCCCCCACCAGAATGATAGCAGCTGGCCTGTTTTGGCTGATTTAAGAGATCATTTTTGATTAGCATAGCTCAAAAGTGTCCTTTGAATCTCTCCTAAACAAAAAGAGAAAAAAGTACTCGAGTTTGTGGGTCCTTACACATTTTCACTACAAGATGGCAGCAGCATCGTTTCCTGATTCATGTCCTGTTGAGCAGATGCTGCTTTCAGTCGAACCAGCCTAACAGTCCAACATAAAAGTGGTAAATAGAAATGATCCAAAATATAAATACCCCCTGGTGTGGATTTGAAATCTAGGTGGAAAATGGATCACAAAATGTTCACGAGTCATAATCTGACCTTTATTTCTTTCTACTTTACTAACAAGTGGTCAGACTTTCTTGTAAAGTAATGTTTCCCTAGGCTGTTTAAATATTGGTCAATGTTTTTCTGTAGACACTGGCCGCTTTTTCATTCTTTTTCAGTCTAATCTTGTAACCAGAGAGACGTTTGTTGTTCTTTAGGCCAGGTAACTCTGACTTATTAATCACTTGAAGATAACAAAAAGGCTCCTAACTCAGAGATAAACCAACATATGTCGAACAGCACAGGAACAAATTCAACAAAGACCTGAAGCAGGACCTGAGAGATTCAGTCCAGTTTGATTCAGCTTTATTTGTACAGCTCCAGACGACCAGGGACAAAAATCACCTCTGGCATTTTGGCCCAGATAAGATTGTTCATACCACAAATCTTTGCTCTCACTTCACATACATCACCAGATAGATATTAGAGCAGCGTTTACCCTGCTGCATGGGGGAGAAAAATAAAAAATAAAATAGAAAGAAAAGACATGAGAAATGATGGATCAGTTGAAAACTGGTCCTGGATGAGGAAACTGTCGATGCTGCTGGAGATGTTATCTCCACTTAAGACTGGATAAAGTTTTTTCTTTCTTCATTAACCTGATGATGCAGTCAGGTCCATTTTTAGTGTAATAACTGATAAAAAACACAAACATCTGCATCATTAAATCATCTGGAGAAAATGTAAATAGATAAACAATCTTAAAAAGTGCTGTTTTCTGTACATTGTCCATACACATCTACACAGAAGCTGCCTTTAACACATTCTGACCCAAAAGTATCCAACTATCAGTCCACAAAAATATCAAATAAATACAGAAATCTGCTGACTCACTGTTAATGTTGATTAATCATGGTCAGAAATCCGTTTCTTATATGTTTATTTATTATCTTCATCATATACTTGCTTTCAAAAAATGATTTAGTTCAGGAAGATCTGCAGTTCTAACCAGTGAACACAACTAGTTAAACAGTTAAACAATGCCAGTTAACCAGTAAACTCAAATAGTTAACAAGTTAAAACAAATCAGTTAAACGCAACCAGGTAACTAGTTAAATGTAACCAGTTAACTAGTAAACACAACTAGTTAACAATTTAAACATATCCAGTTATCCACAACCAGTTAACCAGTTAAAAACAACCCGTAAAACACAACCAATTAACCAGTAAAACACATCCAGTTAACCAGTTAAATGCAGTAACCAGTAAATAATAATAATAATAAATTTTATTTCTTGGCACCTTTCTACACCCAAGGTCACCGTACACAAAAGGAAAAATAAATAAATAAATAAAAATAAATGACATAAGAGTTAAAAACCGATTAAAAGACATTGATATAAAAATGACATAAAGCAGTCAGTTACATGATTTGTAGGGAGTAGGCCAGTTTAAACAGGTGGGTTTTGAGTGCAGATGTGAATGATGGAAGAGAATCGATGTTCCAAATCTCTGATGGAAGTGAGTTCCTGAGCTGGGGAGCAGAGCGACTGAAGGCTCTGGTAGAGCCCATGGTAGAGAGGCGGGCCGGGGGAACAATAAGGTGAACGGAGGAGGATGACCTAAGAGCACGAGAGGGAGTGGCAATATGGAGGAGATCAGACAGATAAGGAGGGGCCAAACTGTGAATAGCTTTGAAGGTGAGGACCAGTAACTTATAGTTGATTCTGTATTTTATTGGGAGCCAGTGGAGTTGTTGAAGTACAGCGGAGATATGTTTAAAGGAAGAGGTGCGAGTCAGGATACGAGCAGCAGAGATCTGGAGAAGCTGCAGTTACAGTAGTCGATGCAGGATGTGACAAGCAGCATGCGGAGTGAGTGATGAGCGCAGACGGTTGATATTATGAAGGTGGAAGTAAGCAGACTGAGTAATGCTATTGATGTGGGCTTGAAAAGATAGGGTGCTGTCGAGAATGACGCAGAGGCTCTTGACCTGAGGGGAGGGGGAAACGGCAGAACTGTCAATGTTGACGGAGAAACTGTAAGACTTGGTTAGAGTGGAGGGAGTACCGACAAGTAGAACCTCAGTTTTACTGCTGCTGAGTTTGAGAAAATTGGAGGAAAATCATGCTTTGATTTCCTGGAGGCAGTCAGAGAGAGAGGAAGGTGGAAGAGAGGAGTACGGTTTGGAGGAGATGTAGAGCTGGGTGTCGTCTGCATAGAAATCGAAGTTGATATTATATTTATGGAAAATGTAGCCAAGGGGGAGAAGATAAGTGATGAACAGAAGGGGCCCAGGACTGATCCCTGGGGTACACCGGCCGAGACTGGGAGTGACTCTGAAGTGTGGACCTTGAGTTGAATAAACTGTGTGTGGTTGAAGAGATATGAGGAAAACCAAGTGAGAGGAGTATGAGAAACACCAAGGGTTGCCAGTCTATTGAGGAGGATGCTGTGTGAGATGGTGTTGAATGCTGCACTGAGATCTAAGAGGATGAGGATTGTGAGAAGACCGGAGTCAGCCGCCATCAGCAGGTCGTTGTTGATTTTTAACAGAGCAGATTCTGTGCTGTGAAAAGGACGGAAGC